>NC_037673.1:168942115-169052935 GCF_003255815.1 Theropithecus gelada | reverse complement strand
AAAAAAAAAAAAAAAAAAAAAAAAAAAAAAAAAGAAATTGTACGTAGGTAGTACAAATTTCCCAACTTGCATGGGAAGGATAAATACCACATTTAGAAGAGTATTTCTCCTGGGATGGGATGGAGATGGGTCAAAATGGAAAGCGCAGGCAGAAGAGGAATATAGGAGCTTAAGGTTTGCTTCTTAGGATGGGAGGTGGGTGTATATCATTCTTTATATGATTCTACATGTCCAAAATATTCTATGAAATAAAAAATCAGCTCAAAAGTACCCCCAATCAGGTACTGTAACAATAAAAAAGAATGAAGCACTGATCCGACCACAAGAATGGATCCCACAGATGGGACATGGGATGAAAGAAGTCCAACACACACTGATCAGATCGTATGATTCCACACATGTGACCTGAAGAACAGGTAAGACTAAGGCAAGGGGAGGGAAGTCAGGAGACAGGTCACCCCACAGCGGGGGTGCTGGCTGGGAAGGGGCATGCAGGAGCTTTCTGGGGCACTGAAAGTGGTGTGCACCTTGATCTGGGGGTGGCCACGTGGGAGTATCAGGTAAAAAGCCATTGAACTGTATACTTAAGAACACTTTACAATCTGCAATACCTCAATTAAAAAATTCCTTAAACATTTAGAAAGAAAAAAAAACAAGTCATCAGCCACATTTGGGAACTCTTTGCACTGGCTTAGGTTAATATTAAAGAGACTGTTTTAGAATTTCTTTCTACAGGCCAGGTGCAGTGGCTCATGCCTGTAATCCCAGCACTTTGGGAGGCTGAGGCGGGTGGATCACCTGAGGTAAAGAGTTCGAGACCAGCCTGGCCAACATGGTGAAACCCCATCTCTACTAAAATACAAAAAATTAGCCAGGCGTGGTGGTGGGTGCCTGTAATCCCAGTTACTTGGGAAGCTGAGGCAAGAGAATTGCTTGAACCTAGGAAGCAGAGGTTGCCATGAGCGAAGATCGTGCCATTGCACTCCAGCTTGGGTGACAGATTGAGACTCTGTCTCAAAAAAAAAGAATTTCTATAGAATTTGATATTTGATTCCTTCATTCGATCACTTCCTCTGGGAAGAGCGTTGAGCAAGGCTCTGCGGCAGATACACAAGGGAACTGCTCCAAGGCCCCAAGGACGTGAAAGTAAGCCAGGCTGACCCAGGCTGGAATCTTAATTTGCTCTTACTTGCTGTGTGAGCTGGGCTTAAGTGATGTCCCTCTCTGAGACTCAGTGGGCTGATACACAAAACGTGGTCATGATAAAATGAGACAGTGTTCAGCACTGTGCCTAGCATATAATAGGTGCTCAAAAAAAAAAAAAGCGGGGGGGACCTGTTAATATGGTTCATGCTTTAACCCCCTACAGCAATGCTTTTACCAACCGCAGATGAGGACAACTAGTGGGTTAAGAAATCAAAGTAGTAGATTGCAACCAGCATTTAAAAAAAAAAAAAAGACAGCCTGGTGTGGTGGCTCATGCCCGTAATCCCGGCACTTTGGGAGGCTGAGGCGGGCAGATCACTTGAGGCCAGGAGTTTGAGACCCAGCCAGGCCAACCTGGTGAAACTCCGTCTCTACTGAAAATACAAAAATCAGCCAGGTGTCGTGGTGCGTGCCTGTAGTCCCAGCTACTCAGGAGGCTGAGGCATGAGAATCATTTGAACCCTGGAGGCAGGCGGAGGTTGCAGTGAGCTGAGATCATGCGATCGCACTCTGGCCTGGGTCACAGAGCAAGACACTGTCTCAAAAAAAAACAAAAACAAAAAACTAATTGTCATTGCGTGTAGTGAGAGAAGCACTGTTGAGATGTTTATGTTTTGAGACTGGAGTCTCCCTCTGTGGTCCAAGCTGGAGTGCAGTGGCGTGATCTCGGCTCACTACAACCTCCACCTCCCAGGTTCAAGCGATTCTCTTGCCTCAGCCTCCCGAGTAGGTATGCACCACCATGCCCAGCTAATTTTTTTTGTATTTTCAGTAGAGACAAAGTTTCAACATGTTGGTCAGGCTAGTCTCAACCTCCTGACTGCAAATAATCCACCCACCTCAGCCTCCCAAAGTGCTGCGATTACAGGCGTGAGCCACTGCGCCCGGCCATGTTGAGTTTTCATACATTGTACACTGGGTTGTGATATAAAATGTATTCTTCAGAGAGTAGATGTCAAAAACGATTAAAAGCCCTGGTCTGTTGTGCCACATGCAGTGCTGTGACATAGTAGGTACCAGCTCCATATGACAAAGCCCTGCTCTCAGAATTAAGTCAGAATAATAACATACTAGGAGGATAATTCTAACACCTCTAAGAAAGTCACACGTTTGGTTTTTTTCTTTTCTTTTCTTTTTTAAAGAGCCAAAATGCTATGAAGTAGAGAGATCAGGGGCAGCTGCGTGGAAGAAGTGGCTTCAGATCTGGACCAACAAAAACGCTGACTTGAATTCCTGGAAGAGAGAGGTGGGCTGGGCCACGGGAGGACTCCTGGCCACTCAGCCTGAAGGTGCGACTGGACGTGCCCAAGGAGTCTGTGTCTCCTGGCCCTCCGGAAGGAGGTGGGCGGTTCTGGGAGGCTGCACAGTGGGTATGCCTAAGACGGTTTTAGGTGAAAACCAGAGAGGGCAGCAAATAACACAAATCACCCACAGAAGCAGTGATTATTTTTCCACTTTTCTTTCAATTCTCATCATCGAGTTTAGAAAAAAAATCTCATTTGGTGCCAGCAGGTCTTTTGACACTTAATAATCACACTTTTTTAATAAAAAGAACACTAGGCCAGGCACGATGGCTCACGCCTGTAATCCCAGCACATTGGGAGGCAGAGGCAGGCGGATCACTTGAGGTCAGGAGTTCGACACCAGCCTGGCCAGTATGACGAAACCCTGTCTCTACTAAAAACACAAATATAAGCCAGGCGTGGTGGTGTGCTACCTGGAGTCCCTGCTAATGGGGAGGCTGAGGCTGCAGTAAGCTGGGACTGCACCGCTGCACTCCAGCCTGGGTGACACAGGGAGCCTTTGTATGTAGGTATACATGTGTGTATAAATAAATAGAAGGCTAGGCTTCAGGCACGGAACCGTCTACCAGCAACAGCTCTAGGATAGAACATTCATCTCACTGCTTTGACTTTCACAGGTGCCTTGGACTCATGGCAGGTCTTCCATTTTTAGAGATGAGGTAAAGGGTTTGCCATTTAAAACTCATCTATGCAAGCTTTTTAAAAAGTGAGTCCATTTAAATAAAACACAAAGCATATAACAGTATGAGTAGATGTAGGTGCGGCACAAACTGTGATAGTGGCCTTAGAGTGATTGAAATTTGAGAAACACTGGTAAGGACGTCCCAAATTTGAGGTTGGGGAAGTTTTTCACATCCTGACATCAATAAGTGCCACTAAAGGACACGTTCCCTGCTGAGTCAGTGGAGAACCAGGCTCCCTTCAGGAAGAGAAAAGTCAAGGCCGGCCAGCCAGCTTGCTGCGGAGAATTCTTCAAGGAAATGGGATTTTGCAGCCGAAGGGCATCTACCTTTGTGCTCAGGAGTGCCCATCACCATTGCCGTCCTCACCACCAGGCCTTTCTATAAACACGTGCCCATTTGTGTGGTCTCGATGCCGTAAGGAAGTCTCCACTTACATCTTCCTCTACTGCACTTCCTTATCTCCCCCCTTACCTAGTGCCATCCTTTTTTTTTTTGAGATGTAGTCTCACTCAGTTGCCCAGGCAAGGTGGCTCACACCTGTAATCCAGCACTTTGGGAGGCTGAAGTAGGCAGATCATTTGAGGTCAGGAGTTTGAGACCAGCCTGGCCAACACGGTGAAACCCTGCCTCTGCTAAAAATACAAAAATTAGCAGGTGCAGTGGTGTGCACCTGTAATCCCAGCTACTCGGGAGGCTGAGGCAGGAGAATCGCTTGAACCTGGGAGGCAGAGGCTGCAGTGAGCCGAGATCGTGCCACTGCACTCCAGCCTGGGTGACAAGAGCAAAACTTCATCTAAATAAATAAATAAATAAATAAATAAATAAAAGTTCTTGACAGGAATTTATAAACTTTCCAGTGGGCAAAACGAGGCCTTGAGGTAAACTATGTCTTTCTACGTTTCTACTGAAAAGTAGTCCACACTGCAAAGCACTTTTTCCTTTTCACTTCCTCCTCTTTTCTTATTTTCTGCCCTTACCTTATTCTGCCCTGCCTATCACCCTGAGTTTTAGAGCTGGGGAGCACCCAGCTGTCCTGGCAATGCCAAAAAACAGAGCTATGCCGTGTACACTTTGTCTAAACAAGGCCAGTAACTTGCACTTGGGCTGACACATGCATTATTTACCAATTCCTAAGTACCTACTATGTGTCAGGCACGGTGCTGGGTGCCTTGACCCAAATAACATGCCTTTCATCTTTACCCCAATGTTAGTAGATCAGTGTGATGCTTCCCATTTTACAAATGAGGCAACTGAGGTTCATTCATTCAGCCAACGAGTAGTCAGCATCCACAAGTGCCAGGCTCCACTGATGGCACTGCAGCAACAGGCGTGAACAAGACAGGCCAGGCCTGTGCTCTGAGGAACCAAGGCTCCCACGGAGGGTACAGATAATAAACAAGCCAAAAGGAGATGGGACTGTTCCAGAGAGTGGGAGGAGCTATGAAGGAGAACAGGGGGGTCTGACAGAGCCAGACGGAGAGCACTGCAGGCTGGGTGAGGTCAGGGCAGAGACCCGAGAAAGGGAGGCACCCACTCTGCCAAGGGCCCAGGAAGAGCATTCTGAGCAGAGGGAATGGCCAGCGCTTGGCCACGGCTCTGAGGTAGGCGTGAGGCTGGCCTGTGTCAGGGGCAGCAGTGGCCACTGCGGCTGGCACGCAGGGAGGAGCAGGTGGCACGGGACGAGGTCAGCAAGGCGGATGGAGGACACATCCCACAGGCCCTGCAGGCCACGGCAGGACTCGGCTTGTTTTCGGTGGTGGATTTGAAGCAGAGTGCAGAGTGCCCAGGAGGGTGGATAAGTTTCACCCAGAGTGACCCCAGGCGGTCACTGCCAGGGCCAGTCTCCGGCCGAGGCTGGCTGAGCCTACATCCGCCCTTGCTGGCCCTTCCTCCTCACACAACGCCAGCCCAGGCCCTCAGGCAGAGCTCCAAATGCTGTGGAACTCTGGCTGTGGAATATGTTTTTGTGCTCACAAAGAAACACAGGCGTGGCTAACACCCTGGACTGCTTCCTCACACAAGATCATTCAGAAGCCCCACTGTGGATCTGCAGATCCAGAAGCAATCAAGCACCAGTCCCTCTCCTTGTCCTGACCCCAGGACCCGGCCCAAGGGTGGCTTCCTCCCAGACACCTGCTGGCCCAGATTCTGCAGCAAAGCCTCGGAGCAGTCTGTTTTTCACGGTCACAGCTCTGAGGCTGCACACATGCTCCCAACCCTGCATCCAGGGAGCTCTTGTGCATGCAGTCTGGTGCAGTGATGAGGGGGCAGATGCAGGAGCCGGGAGGCCTGGGTTCAAACCCCAGCTCTGCCCTGGCTCAGGGCAACCCTGGGCAGGTTAATTAACCTCTCTGTGCCTTGGCTTCCCAATGTGTAGGTTGTTCCTAATGACTGGGTGTGGGGATGAAGCATGTTAACAGATGTGAGGGGGCAGAACGGTGCAGGCATAAAGAGAACCCTATTCAGGGCTGGCTGTGATCGTCATCATCACCAAAGTCCTTCAAGGTTGCCACACCTCTCCACACCCTCCTGCCCTCCTCTGCTCCCCCATCAGGGAACTGATGAGCCCACTTGAGCGCACGGTCTCACACACCTGAGCGACTGAGGCTGGAGACACGTCTTGTTCACCTCTGTCCCTGCCCCTCCCTGGCACTGAACCAACGCTGTTCAGTGAAAGAATGAATAAGAAATGAACAAACACATAGGAGCATGGGACAGTTAAATGTGCGTCAAAGGTAAGATTAAAAGCTTGAAACTTCTCAGGACAAGTACTTTCAACAGAAGCACCTCTGGCAAAGCTGAATAATTAAGAAAAGGCCTGTAGGCAAAGCACAGCTTAAAGGCAAGAAACAGTTGGGAAAATAGAACAGAGCTAACCCAGCCGACAAACAATCCAGAAGCCCAAAGTACTGACTGGAGTTTGGAGTTAGAGAAACCCGGCTTCCAAATCCTGAAGCCACCACCTATGGGCCATGCTGTGGTCTTGGCAAGGCCACTGTGTACAGCTGGGCAGGCTGTCCCCTGCCCAAGGGCACCTGCAGAGGACAGGAGCAAGGGCTGCAATCCAGCCCAGGCTCAGCGCAGGTGTGAGGGCTACGGAGGGCTCCAGGGGCCCTAAGAAGGAGGCTTTTAAGGTGATTCCCTCAGAGGTAGCAGAGAAGCGACCAGCAGCACCAGGAATCTGCGGCAGCTCTCTGAACCCCGGTTTCATCCTGTGAAGTGGAGCCAATGAGAGCAGCCACACTTCACAAGGTTGGGATGGCACTGTGACCTTTAGGACATTTTTTTTTTTTTTTTTTTTTTTGAGACTCTAGTCTCACTCTGTCACCCAGGCTGGAATGCAATGGCATGATCTCAGCTCATTGCAACCTCCGCCTCCCGGGCTCAAGCAATTCTCCAGCCTCAGCCTCCCGAGTAGCTGGGATTACAGGCGCCCACAACCACACCCAGCTAATTCTTGTATTTTTAGTAGAGATGGGGTTTTGCCATGTTGGCCAGACTGGTCTCGAACTCCTGACCTCGAACTCCTGACCCACCTTGGCCTCCTAAAGTGCTGGGATTACAGGTATGAGCCACCGCACCTGGCTCCAGGACACTTTTTAATTTCTAATCTTTTAATGTCTAGTGCCTAGAACAATGCCTGGCACAGAGTAGGTGCTCTGTGCATCTGTCAAATGAATGAATGAACAAACCAAGGAGCTAATATATTTGATAAGCATCCCCACTCCTTTTGCTTCCCTCATGGCAGCCTGTAAAGCAGGTCCCGACGCCATGGGCTCAGATGTCGGCAGGACCAAGAACTCTAGGAAACTCTCCCACCCTTCAGCCTGGAAGAAAACAGAAATGGGGGCAAGCTAATTCCAGGCTGGAATATGGCCTTTTCCGTCAGTTGGGAAGGGCGATAAGGAGGTGGCCATGGGAGTTGGGGGTGGGTGGGACAGGCCCCATTCACATGGAGCTCAAAGGTTCTGGCCCTGGTGGAATGCGGCTGGGTGTGGGGCTGGGCCTAGGAGCAAAGTTCCTGAATGACCGGCTGGCCGGGCTGGGGCCTCGTCCCCTCTTGGGAACCAGCACGGCCAAGAGCAGTGTCTCATCAAAACAGGAAAAATCATAGAGGAAAAATGTGCATGTAAGGGGACTGGCATGCACAGGGAACGGCATGACCCAAGCACCAGGAGGAGCGAAGGGGCTGGGGCAGGTGCACAGGGGCATTTAGGGGAGCAGAGCCCTCCCTGGTAAGGGCGCCGATGACCACCCAGACCTGGGAGATCCCGGGAAGCTATGAAGGCAAGTCTGGACTAAGAAAGCCTCAAAATCACGTCCTCGGCGGGGGCGCGGCTCCCCCAGCCACAGGCCTTGTAGCTTTTGACCACACAGAGCTTTTGACCTGGCGTGACTGTCCAAAGTACTTCAGAAACAGTAATGTGCTCTCCCCTGCGTTACCCACAGGGCAGGGAAGCATGGACTTTGGCCCCAACACCTGGCTGGCAGGGGCCTCGGGATCTTGGGCAGGGCCCTCACAAGCTCCCAGCCCTGTTTTCTTTCTGTGGACAACAGGGGACCCCCACCCATGCCCGCGGGGGGGCTGGTAAGGTCAGCTGAGATGAAGAACTTGGGTCTGCCAGGTGTGCAGTAGGGCCTATGCTAACAGCCTTTTCCTCGCATCCTCAGAAGTGGCCTGGATTAGAATCAATCATCAGGGCTGGATGACAGCAGAGGACTCAGTGAGGGCCCCTCTGCCCCACCCCGAGTGTCTATGACTTTCTTCTATGTCACCACCAGGATTCAGGACTAAGTGCAAATCGTGAGTTGTTCCTCTAGCGTGTGACTGAAGAGGAAGGGCCTAGTGTGCGGATGTGCAGACCACCGCCCCCTTGCTCGGACACTGCCTGAAACTCCGAACGGCTCCACTCTTCCCTTCCCATTAAGAGTTTGTGAGGATCTGCTCACAACCATGTAAGGGCTGAAGCTTCTTAGGATAAACTCCTTACGGTGTTTTGTGCAGCTTACACGGCCCGGCCAGCTGAGTCTTCCAGCCCTGGCACTCCCCAGCTCTCCGTCCAGCAGTCACTTCGGTCAGCCAACCTGTGACCTCCCACGTCAGGGCCTTTGCCCATGCTCTCCCTCCACCTGGGCCTCCCTGTCTCTCAGTGGCCCAGTGAACCCTAAGCACCTTTCAGACAGCCGTCAAATACCACTGCAGTCAGGTTCCCCAGATCCCCTAGAAGACGCAGGCCTCACAGCCCCCTGCTTTTTTCCTTTATAGTCTCATGTTAACTGAGAATTATACATTTAATTGGATGTTTAATTGCTGAAGCCCAAGACTCCATGAGGGCAGGGGCCATATCCCTGCCATTCACCAGCGGGTCTCGCAGTGCCTAGCATAGGGACCAGTATAAATATTTGTAAATGGCCAGGCGCGGTGGCTCACGCCTGTAATCCCAGCACTTTGGGAGGCCGAGGCGGGCGGATCACAAGGTCGGGAGATCAAGACCACGATGAAACCCCGTCTCTACTAAAAATACAAAAAATTAGCCCGGTGTGGTGGCGGGCGCCTGTAGTCCCAGCTACTCAGGAGGCTGAGGCAGGAGAATGGCGTGAACCCGGGAGGCGGAGCTTGCAGTGAGCTGAGACCGTGCCACTGCACTCCAGCCTGGGCAACAGAGCGAGACTCTGCCTCAAAAAAACAAAAAACAAAAAACAAAAAACAAATAAATATTTGTAAATGTGTCAGTGAGTGAATGTATGAATGAATGAGCAATGAACAGCCTGGGGAGATGAAAAGTGAAAAGGAAGGCAAAGCAGAGAGCAGATGGGGAGACCAATTTTACTCCTCTCACTCCAGGAACCATAACATAAGCTGTAAGACAAGAACCCGGGGAGGAAGCCGAGTTGCGTGTTAGAGGGGTGCCTGGGGTCCTGGGGCTACGTGGGGCCCCAGGAGGAGGGGGTCCATGACCACGTGGCTATGGTTGAGCCCTTATTGGCAATTCATGTATACTATTTTCATTTTGGCCTCACACAATGCTTGAGGGTGGGTGGGGGGCACCATTATTAGCCCATTGTTACAGATGAGGAAACTGAGTCCCAGGGTGATGAAGGACCTGCCCAAGGTCCCAAAGCCAGCAAAGGGTGGGGCCAGAGCTGTGACCTTCATTGCTGCACACAAGGCAGTGAGTCCCAGACTCAAGAGAAGTCTCCTAGCCCACGCATGTCTGCAAGGAGGGAACGCATATTTATAAGCATCTCCTTGAAACTACTGGAGCAGAAACGCGTACTCCTCTAGTGAGGGAGGATGGTGCACGGCAACGAATCGAACCATCCCAGGGACATCACCTGAGACCCTACCCCAGCCACGTCCAATGCCAAGCGTCTCAGCCCCATTCATTTCATCCTCACAATAGCCCTGTGAAGCAGTCACTAGCCCCATTTTACAAATGAAGAAACTGAAGCTTAAAGAACTTCCCCTTATTCCTAATTTAAGATACATAAAAGATGGTAGCTAATCTCTTTACTGTGTTATTTTAATGAACTTCAGCATACATCATGTTCCTAAGGTCTACCGGTGGCCTTGGGGCCTCAACACTGTTTTTTTCAAAAAGCTCTTAAATTCCCCAGCTGTGAATTTCTTGTGGTGGGATTTTCAGGGACCCCAGCCCTTGGCTACCCCAATGCTGTCCACACACCCGCAACATGCTTCAGGCATTTTGTACGCATGGCTTAATTATGTTTCGCACAACCCTGAGGCAGATTACTGTTTCTCCACGTCATAAATGGGGGTACTGAGGTGCAAGGGTAGGAGCGCAAGGCTCAGTTCAGTCTCAGGTTGGCCTCCACATCTGCCTTTCATCTCCATGAAGGTCTGAATAAGGCGTAGTCATCTCAGCAGGGAGAACCCTCCCCTCACAGCCTTTGGGAACGGTTCTAACCCAAACCAACAGACTTTCAGTTCTCCTTCCTGCAAGCTGTAGGGAGCTTTTACATTCACTTGATCTTACTTTTCTTCCTGAGCAACACGCATGGCTCCCCAGTGCCTGAGGCAGCACATGCAGCCCATCCCACCTGCCCATTGGATCTCCCACTCTTTCCCACCTCCCAGCCTCTCATCGGGCTGCAGAGTCGTTGGCTAGAATCCCTTCACCTCTACTGACTTCACTCCAACTCATCTCTCAAGTGTCCCTCCTCCAGCAAGCCCCCTCATTCACTCCCTGCCTGTATACATTCCACATTTGCTTCTTTTCCAGTCAAGCACTATTGCATACGTGGCCTTGACTCCTCTCTGGCCTGACAGACCAAACCCCACCTTTCCAACAGGGCTCTTGTGAGTAAGTTTCAAGTCCACCTGCCTGGGCCTGGTATTCCAGTCCTGTCACAGCTTCTCCAGCCTGGCTGCCAACCCAGTCTCTCCCTCCAGTCCAGCCTCTCACAGGAATGACAAGCTGCCCACCCCGAGGGATGCAGGGATCACTGACAAGGCACGTGACTTCCTCCGGCCTCCAATGCTTCAGGGTCTTTCCTGCCAAGAGACCAAGCATTGAGTCACCAGTCCATTGTCTTTTTTTAATTGAATGGGATGTGACTTACGATTTAATAAGTGACATTTGATGAACTAAAGGTCAACATTTTCAAAACATCAAGTCGATGTGGAAAATGTGAATTAAAGAGGCCTCTTGGCAAGAAGACTGGACGCCACAGGAGCTGGCAGCCGCTGGCCCGGCCCCCACCGGGCTGCACCCAGGCCAGCCTCCGAAGCACAGGCTGAGTGGGCCGCTCACAGCCCACACGGAATCCGGCTCCCCAACACAAGGCTTGGCCTCTGTGTGCTGAGGACAGGGCATACTCCTCGCCACGCCCGAAGGCTCTGCCTGCCTGGTGCATTCCCTCATTGGTGCACCCCGTGCTGGATGGGCCTGGCTCCCTGCCCCAGCACCAAACCAGCTCTGCTCCTCACTAAGGCCTGGAATTGAGCATCCTGGGGAGGATCTCCTCGCACCCCGCGCAAGTCTGGATCAGAACATCCCCAGAGTTCCCTGGATATTCTTGCTGGGAAAACTCTCGATCCTCCAACTGTCCATCTTCCCTGTTTAAGTGTAAGTCCCATGTCAGTGGGTACCATGTCTGTGGGGTCAGCCGGATACCCCAGCCTCAGCGCAGGGTGCAGCACATAGTAAACATGCAACAGACACCTCTTACACGACTGAGTGAGCAAATGGGCCAGCAAGGTCCTGGTTAGGCCTGAGATCGTCTCAGCAGAAGGGCTGTGGGTAGAGCCCCTAGCAGAGAGGTATGGGGCGTGGAGCACCTCAGGACCGTGTTCTCTGGGTCCAGATCAGGTATGGGAGACAGGTAAGCATGCTTCCTCTCCCACCCCCACTGCTCTCCTGGAAACCAGCGTCATCGTTCCCACCTGGCAGTGTGTCCTGGTGTTCTGGGAAATGCCACTCCAGGGAGGTGGGGGGTGGTGCAGTGACCTGTGACATCCGAACCCACACCTACCTCTGTCCGTTGGGGGAACACAGCCCAGGCAGCTCTCTGAAGGGGTCCATTTCAGGAGCTCCAGAGCCCTGGTAGCTAAACACCCATGTGAATCCCAAGTGGCCCCTCAGTACAGCAAGGCCTCACTTAAGGTTGTCGGTAGGTTCTTGGAAACCATGACTTTGAGGGAAACAGCATAAGATGAAAAACAATTTCCCCACAGGCTAATGGAGATAATCAAGAGTTAAGCTCCTAAGACATATGTCTGGTCACAAAAACAACACCAAACTTCCAAAGAAAGACCAAAACACCTCTACTATTAGACACCAAAATACATGTGAGCTGTGCATACACTTAAGAAAGATTTGTCAAAACAAGTAAGATCACTGTTTACTCACTTATTCCAGTTCCAAGTCACGGGTGGCCAGAGCCCATCCCAGCTGCTCGGGAACAAGGCGGGAACCAACCCTGGCCAGGACGCCCTCCCATCACAGGGCACACATGCCCACACGCCCACACGCCCACACACCCCCTCCCATCACAGGGCCCACACGCCCACACACCCCCTCCCATCACAGGGCACACATGCCCACACGCCCACACCCCCCCTCCCATCACAGGGCACACACGCCCACACGCCCCCTCCCATCACAGGGCACACATGCCCACACGCCCACACACCCCCTCCCATCACAGGGCCCACATGCCCACACACCCACACACCCCCTCCCATCACAGGGCACACATGCCCACACACCCACACACCCCCTCCCATCACAGGGCACACATGCCCACACGCCCACATACCCACACGCCCACACACCCACACACTCACACATCCACACACTCACACATCCACACCGGGACCATGTGGACGTGCTGATGAACCTGACAGGCACAGGTTTGGGATGTGGCAGGAAACCGGGGGTAGGTGGGTAGGGGTGCCTGCAGAAGACCCATGCAGACGTGGGTAGAACGTGCAAACCCCACACAGACAGTGGCCCCAGCCAGGAAATAATTTTTTTCTCATCAATGTTGTATAACAAAACATTATTTGAGGGCCTGCTGTAGTTTCTTTTTTTTTGTTTTTTGAGACAGTCTCACTCTGTTGTCCAGGCTGAAGTGGAAGTGGCACAATCACAGCTCACTGCAGCCTCAACCTCCCGGGCTCAAGCGATCCTCCTGCCTCAGCCTCCTGAGTAGCTGAGACCACAGGTGCAGGCCACCATGCCCAGCTAATTATTTTTTTTTGTAGAGATGGAGTCTCACTATGTTGCCCAGGCTGGTCCTGAACTCCTGGGCTCAGGTGATCCTCCTGTCTTAGTCTCCCAAAGTGCTGGGATTACAGGTGTGAGCCACCGTGCCCTGCCTGCTGTAGTTTTATCTCTAAAACGGGGGCAGAGCAACCCTGATTCACCATCCTGTGAAACTCCCACTTCGAAGGAGATGAGCAGATACACTACTGTCAATTATGCACATGGATATCTTTTTGGTTGTTTCTGAAATTGCTTTTGTAGTAAATCCCATGTGGAATAACAGCAACAAATCACTTTACTGAACTCTCCAGGCATTCCACTATCCCAAGTGAGATAAACGAACTGATCATGGAATTTTCACCAGGACCTTCGGAGGTGGGCCCTACTCTCTCCAGCTCACAGCTGAGGAGGCTGAAGGAAGCCCAGGCAGCTGACTCTATTACCCCAACTGAGCAAACAGCAGGGCCAGAGCACATTCCCCGAACTGTAAGGCCCAAGGCTCCTGCTTCTGTTTCCCACTCTCCTGACATCGCAGCTCCTTGGAGAGGCTGCTTAGAACACCAAGGCCTGGGCCCTGATTCCCACATCCCATCCTCCAGGGTCGGGGAGTGAGGGGGGAGACAGGAATCTGCATTTTAACCAGCACATTGCCCCCAGCCGCAGTTGTGCAGACTGACTCTGTGAGCCTCGAGTTTCTCATCTGTGAAATGGGCCACTCCTTCCCTACAGGGCTGCTGTGGGAATGGAGGCAGGGAAATGCGAAGTAGTCATTTGGAAAACAGCTGAGAGGTACCTGGCAGAAGGCTCCACTGAGGAGGATGCCTCTGGGTGGCCTGACCAGCTCCTCCACCTCCATCCCCACCACAGGAGCCCTTGCGGGCATGCAGGGATTTCCAAAAGCCAGCACCCAGCACAACAGGGGCTGTGGCCGGGACTCCTGGGGCTGCTTCTACTGGAGGCAGGAGTGGACCCAGAAGCCGCTCACCAGTCACTGGGGCTGCTGGGGCCAGGGACATCATACCACATGGTATCCTGTGCAATACTTTTCCAGGCAACAACAGCATGTGGCAAACCACCTTGTGAGTCCACAGCAAAGGCAAGAACACGCAGTTTCACACATTTGCACACTCATACCTACACGTACACACAGGTGCTTCTTGGACAAACAGGTGACTTTCCCCAGAGATTCTCTCCCTTGGCCAAATCCACATGCCCTCTCTCCTCTGGGCTATTACTGCCAGCGAGCTTAGGTGAGGTGAAGATTCCAAAAGGACAGCTGTAACACCGTCACCCATGGGGCCAGAGTCCTGTGTGGGACCTGTGTCAAGGTCCACACATAGAAATACCTGTGCAAACCAAACAGTCAACACAGCCACATGTGCTGAGCACGTCCCATGGCTGAGTGCCATGCTGAGTGATGTACATGTTATCTCACTGACACTCTACTGTCCCCCGGGAGGAAGGTACCATTACCATCCCCGCTGATGACACAGTAAGTTGTTGGCAGGTCAAGACAGGCTTCAAGTAGGAGAGCTGAGGTTCAGACACAAGAGGAAGACCCTGCTCATTTACTATTCAACACTTTTTTTAAAAAAGGACTCTCAGTGTCCTTGGCCCTAGGGACCTGGCAGTGAACAAGGCTGAGCTGGTCTCTGTTCTCATGTCACTGACGGCCTAATGAGGAGCTCTGGAGATCAAGCTCTTAATCACTAGTCTCTACTATTTCCCAAAGGCCAGTGGCTCCTTTCAAAAGGGACACTTCCCTGCCTGGGTCCCTGGCATCCACTGTCAGCATGAAGCCCACTAAGAAGACCGTATGAGGAAGCGTCTGAGAGCCAGGAGACCTCTCTGACTTCACATCAGCCAGCAGAAACCAGCTCCTGCAGGCTAACGAGCCGACAACGGGCACCTGGGCAGACCCTGCCCGGGTTTTGGAAAACGAAAAGCTGCCTCTGGGACTCACTCTTTTCAGCTCTATCCATTCCCAAGGCCATCAGGGGGTGGCCTTGATGGTGTCTTTAAGCACAGGGCTCAAAGTGGGGGCACAAAAAATGCAACACTGACACTCCCTCCTAAACAAATGATGGCAATGCACCTGGCAATGCACCCGATGCTTTGGCGGTCTCGTGCCGGCTGGCTCACCTACTGGCAGGCGGAGGCCTGATCACAGTCAGAGCCTGGGATTTCCAGACACAGGCCTATCTCTCCAGGAACCTTTAGAAAGACATCTCTTAAAGAAGATCTCGGGCAAATCTCCTACTTGGGATGGACTCATATGAGCTGCTGACATGAGTGGGGTGCTGACCATGTGTCGGGGCGCTCACACTAACAGCCCGTTACTCTTGTTTTGCAAATGAGAAAGTGGCACAGACAAGTCAGTGACTGGCCCAAGGAGCCAGTAAGTGCAGTCCTTTTACCCAGGGAGCCTGTCTTGGGCACGCAGACTCTAACTGCCACCTCCTCACTAGGTGGAATTAAGTCAGTCACACTGGAAGACCGTCCTCATGTCTGAGAGGGGTCCCCGGGCACCTGAAGCCCCTGAGGTGACCACACCCCCACTCCCTGGCTAGGCCCTGCAACCTGATCCTGGCTCTCACATCTTGTGCTTTAAGGTCCAAGAGGTCTGCCCAGCAACAGCCCTGGGCTGCCATGTGGCCACTGAGGTCCATTTTTCCAGATGTATTGGAAATCCAATTTTTTTTATATTTTATTTTTTATTGAAACAGCGTCTTGGTCTGTCACCCAGGCTGGAGTGCAGTGGCACAATCTCGGCTCACCACAACCTCCACCTCCAGGGTTCAAGTGGTTCTCCGGTCTCAGCCTCCTGAGTAGCTGGGACTACTGGTGCACGCCACTACACCGACTAATTTTTGTATTTTTAGCAGAGACAGGTCTCACCATATTGCTCAGGCTGGTCTTGAACTCCTGACCTCAGGTGATCCACCTGCCTCGGCCTCCCAAAGTGCTGGGATTACAGATGTGAGCCACTGCACCTGGATTTTTAATTTATTTTTAGAGATGGAGTCTCGCTCTGTTGCCCAGTTTGGAGTACAGTGGCGCAATCTCGGCTCACTGCAACTTCCGTCTCCTGGGTTCAAGTGATTTTTGTGCCTCAGCCTCCTGACTAGCTGGGATTACACGCACATGCCATCACGCCCGGCTAATTTTTGTATTTTTAGTAGAGATGGAGTTTCACCGTGTTGGCCAGGCTGGTCTCGAGCGCCTGGCCTCAAGTGATCTGCCCGCCTCAGCCTCCTAAAGTGCTGGGATTATAAGTGTGAGCCACTGTGCCCAGCTGGAAATCCAAATTTTTATGTGAAATATTTTCATTCAAAAATGCTGGCATAAAATTCAAATTTTTTAAATTAAAAGGGCCAAATAATCACATTTGTGGGCAAAACTCAACCTCTGATGCCACCAGTTTGCACCCTCTGCTTTAGAAGACCAAATGTGTCAGGAAGTTTCATAAATGCAGGAAGAAAAGAGGGGCCCCACCCTGAAATAAGACCTAGGGCTATAGGAGGCTCTTGTTAACTCCACACAGCAACCGCTTGGGGTCAGGGTTATATCCCCATTTGTAGATCAGAAAACAGACTCAGAGAGGTGAAGTGAGCTGCCCGAGGACACACAGCGAGTGGGTGGGAGCACCAGGACCAGCACCCAGGTCCACCAGACTCCAAAGCCCTAGGTCTCTTCGCACTACACTGTGCCCACCTCCCTCTACTCCCCTGAGCCCTCAGCCCAGCTGTCCCAGGTCTGCCTGGCAGCATGGAACAGTGCCTCTAGAACAGCCAAATCCCGGGTGGCTGACTCGTCATGCTCCGGTGAGTGTGGGGCAGGCGGAGGCCCAAGCAGGGTGACGTGCCTGTGTGGCTCCACTGTGAGGGGCCTGGCCCAGGGTGGGGTGGGGCGCGGCAGGGAGGAGGCGGGTAGGCGAACCTTCTCATGCCCTCCTTTGACTCAGGGTTAACTCAGCTCTGACCAATCACCTGGCTTCGAGTGTGACCCAGTTTTGCAGCTTGGCCAACGGAAGCCGAACTGGGGAAAGTCAGGCAGGCCCGAAAGGTGGAACCAGCTCCTGCCACCTGGCTTGCTGGGTACATCAGGGTGACAGTGAACCCATCCCGGGACCCCTCTAGCTTCTGTATTTACTAATTCTAATCAGCCCAGGGCTTTGACACACACCCAACACTAGATCAGATCACTCCACCTCGGTTCTCTCACCTGTAAAATGAGACAAATAAAAGCCCCAACTTCATGGGTCAGAACCGAAGAAGATGATATTTATAGTCTGTAGCACTGCTCCTGATACCCCAGAGATGCTCAGGGAATGTTTTCACTTCTACTATCACCACCTACCCACCCCTGTTCCCTGCAAATGTCTAGCACTGGCAGCTTCCTTCCTCCCTGCCTTCCAGAAACAAGTTGAGTGCAGACAGCGTGGGTGAGGTCTTGTGCTATGCACCAGGACAGACAGGAGATCCACAGCTGCTGTCACTGAGGGTATGTGAGGACCTGACATTCACCAAGATACATATGACTCCTGCCATCAGCTGGAAAAGGTACGGGATTCCAATTCAGAAAAGCTGTGTTCCCACAGGTGTGACCCCTAACTCTCAACCCCCCGAAGCCTCAGCTCCTCATCTGCAGAGAAAACAATGATCCCTAATGCACACACATCTTCAAAGGTTTCCTGAAGTCTTAGTCCCGTCACTCGCTTTTGTGATGGTCATTACTAGGTTAACAAAAATTTGTGGTACCCAGTTCCAGAGTCACACTGGGAACATAATGGGGGAACACTTATTCAGGGTCTCCCCAGCTTGCCTGACCCTAAGAATCACTGAGGACACTGGTGAAAATGCAGATTCCCAGGCCACCTGAATCCGACTCACTTGGATCCACACAGGGCCCCAGGTGATAAGGCAAACCGGCCAGTTTGCTAGAAAGAGCACAGTTGCTCAACTCAAAAACAGGCAACTAAGATTTCCAGGGTTAGGTGCACTAACTGAAAGCATCACTTTCTGGGGGTCAGAAAGTAGAGCTAGGGCTTGGGTCTGTTACTTTGCCAGAGGTATGACCCTGAGCCAGGTCTGCAACTTCTCTGGGTCTCCATTTCCTCAAAATGGGAATAATTACAATGACGCCCAGGCAGGAGTGAAGGTGGAATGTCAGGTGTCTTCTCCCTCCCGACTGCCTTACTCCTGTTCTGGGGACTAACACGGCTTCAAGCAAGGGGAGGTGGCATGTGGTGGCCTCCCATCAGGACAGGTAGTGGGCCACCCCCCCCTCCTTCAGGCAGGGCCTCAGTAATGTCTGACTTCCCAATTCCTCGGGACTCAGTCAAAATAAATTCTTTCAGATGTGCTTAGGAGAAAACTAGAAACATTTTCCAAACACAAAGGGATATGGCAATGAAGTCCTCCATCCTTGTGGAGGTGAACACCTGTGCCACATTGCAGGAGGGTCTCAGCTGGACCCTTCCTCCCTGTCTCTCTACTTCATTCAATCAATATTTACTGACTACCGACAGTGTGCAGACCCTGGCTCAGCACCAGGATCCAGTGATGAACAAATAGATATGGCCCCTGCCCTTGAGAGCTTAGACTCCATCAAGGAAGACAGACATAAGATGACAAACCGCATAAACAACTGCAACCGGGCTAATTGTGCCAAGTGATCTGAAGGACCTGTCTAGGCGTCATAGAAAGGTGCGGCCAGAAAAGGGGTGGCAAGTGACCCAGCTTAGGGTGAAGAGGCGGTCTGGGAAGATCTTCTTTTGAGGAAGAGTACTAGTTAGCCAAGCTAATCCAGTTAGCTCCTTCTCTGTAAACTCTCCATCACCGCATCTACTTTTCCTTCCTCCTCAGCACTCATCACAACGGAAAATAAGCACCTGGGCAATGATTTGTTCCCTGCTGTTCTGCCCATCTTCCCCAACAGCCTGGAATCATCAGGAAGGTGGAAACAGTGTCTGTCTTGTTTTCCCCAGAATCCCTCCAATAAATTTTTGATGGAGGGAAAAAAGGAATGAACCCCACTTCCCTGGTGGTTAAATGACATCAGATCTCACCGTGAAAAAAGTTATTCCCTGTTCAGCTCTCTTTTGAGCATGCTCAGAATATCAACAAGAAAGTCTCAGGGTAGTACTACTATGTCTTCAACACCTCCTCTCTCTAGCACTTGCTAATATCTCCTTTTTTTTTTGTTTGAGACGGAGTCTCGCTCTGTCACCCAGGCTGGAGTGCAGTGGCGCGATCTCGGCTCACTGCAAGCTCCGCCTACCGGGTTCACACCATTCTCCTGCCTCAGCCTCCCGAGTAGCTGGGACTACAGGCGACCGCCACCATGCCTGGCTAATTTTTTTTGTATTTTTAGTAGAGACGGGGTTTCACCATGTGGGCCAGGATGGTCTCGATCTCCTGACTTCGTGATCCGCCCCCCTCGGCCTCCCAAAGTGCTGGGATTACAGGCGTGAGCCACCGGTGCCCGGCCCGCTAATATCTCCTTTTTAACAGACCCAGCAACTTCACCAGGCACCAGAAGCTAGTGAGAACAAAACACATTGCAATTATGTGTATCAATTTATAGCAGGTGATGTTGCTTTTCCATTTTCAAAGATGTTATAAGGTCACCTTTCAGCAATAAAAGTGTTAGGTTCAAAAACTGATTACTTCAAAGAAAAATTATTAAGTAAATAACACATGTGGCCGGGTGCAGTGGCGCATGCCTGTAATCCCAGCACTTCGGGAGGCTGAGGCGGGCGGATCACGAGGTCAAGAGATCGAGACAATCCTGGCCAATATGGCAAAACCCTGTCTCTACTAAAAATACAAAAATTAGCTGGGTGTGGTGGTGTGCACCTGTAGTCCCAGCTACGCGGGAGGCTGAGGCAGAAGAATCACTTGAACCCGGGAGACAGAGGTTGCAGTGAGCCGAGATCACACCACTGCACTCCAGCCTGGCAACAGAGCAAGACTCTCTCTCAAAACAACAACAACAACAAATATGTGTGTGTGTGTGTGTGTGTGTGTGTGTGTGTATATATATATATGCTGTTTAGGAATCTGCCAAAAATCATGATGATAGTAGCAGAATAGTGGAAGGGTGAAAACCACTGACTTCAGTTACCATGGTAGAGACATGTTTATTAAGGTGCTCATGAAAGCCCTTTCTTTCCTCGTCCCCTGGGCTCGCTGCTAGACTGTATTTGCTGACCTCTCCTGCAGTTAGGTGTGACCAGGTCTCTGAGGTCTGGACAAAGGAGTGTGAGCAGAAGTAATGGCCCCACATCTTGACCTGCCACCCAATTGTCCCCATCCTCCTTTCTCTCCCCACCACTGCCAGGCCAAGGAGAGGATCTAGCATACCCCAGAGGAGGACAGAGCCAGAAGACGGAAGGAGTCAAGGCCTCTGAGTACCCAGGGGGAGCGGAGCACCCCATCTTCTGCTGGGACTTCACAAGCAGTCATCAAGTCCCAGCATAAGTTACACTGAGCAAAAAAATAAATGCATGTTGCATGACAACACTGAGATTTGCAGGTTGTTTACAGGAATTAGCTGACTTAGGCTAACACAAAGGAGGCATCTCTAGTCCAATTTCCTACCCATCCATAAATCTTCTCTGACAGCCTGGATATCCTGGTGTTTTTTTCTGTTAACGAACAGATACCAAGCACCTAACAGATGCCAGGCACAGTTCTAACGGCTTTTCAGAGACAAACTTATGTAGTCCTCACGGCAGTCAAGAGTCACCTCCGGAATCCACAGCAATGAGCTCCAGACAGGCCCACCACACGTAAAGGGCCTAAAAGACTCTGGGTCAAGTCTCACGCTCACCTCTTAAAACACTTCCCTGTGCCAGGAGAAACCTTCCTAGTCCTTTGAAGGTTACTCTTATGACATGGTTCCTATAGCTCTTCTTATTGGCTCTTCTTACAAAGGGCACAGGGCATAACCCAAAGACTGTGGAGTGGGGGCCCAGATCAGCTGCAACCCTAGCTCTGCCCTCTCCCAACTCAGAGCCAAGACAGTTCCTCCCACCCTGCAGGTGTGTAATGACGGTGAAATGAGGTCAGAACTGTGAACGGCCTGACCTCAGCCTGGCACAAGGGGCAGGCCGGGCAGGACAATGGGTTCTTACAAGCTCCTGCTCCTGCCCCATCTTACGCTGCTGGGCTCAGAAGTGAGTCAAAGTACCCAGTGCTGGGCGTCCTGCACAGACAGTGCAGAAAGAGGCACTGTTAAGTCACGTAGCATCACACAAGGGATTTTAGATGCTGGGAGTCAGTCTACTTCCCTCCAGGAGGGTCAGTTTACAGGAAAGGCGGGTGCGGGGGGTTGCGGGAGGGGGAGAAAGACCACCAACCCAAATGAGGACTTAACCAGGTACCGAAGGCCCACATCACCAGAGAGGTCAAGTGCATGCCATGGACCCCCATGGGATGTGCTGAGAAGGGGACTTCACCTCTGGAGATGCTTCCCCAAAACCATAACCCTGTCCAATCAGGAAGAAACATCAGACAAACCCAGGCTGGGGACATTCTACAGGATGCCTGGACTGTCTTCCTCAAGGCTGCCGAGGTCATAGAAAACAGGGACCGACTGAGAAACTACCCCCACCCAGAGGAGCCTGGGGACACACGGGCTCTGAATGCAAATGTGGGAACTTGGATGGGCTCCTGGGGTGCCACGAGGACATCAGTGGAAAATGGGCAAAATCCAAATAAAGCGCAGAGTTTAGAGAATATTCATGAGCAAAGGTCAGCTTCTTAGTGGTGAGAATGTGGTAATGGAAGGTGGGGACCCTCGCGGAATGGATGTAGGGTGTCTGTACTAGCTTTGCAGCTTTTCTGTAAATCTCAACTATTCCAAAATAAAAAGTGTATTTAGTTAAAAGAGAGAAGCAAAATACCAGAATTAAAGCATGACTTTTAAATCATGGGTTGAAGAGCTGGGGTTGTCTGTTTGGCTCAGCACTATGTCCCCAGTTGCTAGAATGATACCTGGCACACAGGCCTTCAATCCATGTGTCCAACCAACAGATGACTCTATGGCCCAGCCTGCTCCTGGTCTGTGGACAGGGGACCGGGGCACTGGTCAGAGCGTCCTCCGGCAAGATGACCAGCTCTGCCCGCTGCCCATAGGCAGTGCTGCATTTCCTCCTGACTCCCCCGGCAGGGGCTCAGCATCATCTCTTGCCCACAGATGCACAGGGTGGTAGGAAACGGTCACCAGGCCTGGCCTCCTCTCCAGCAACCAGGGCCCCCAAGGCTTCGACTTCTACAGTGCGTTGCTCCCAAGGCAATAGACTGTAAACACAACTGAGTAGATGGGGGTATCCATGGAGGGGTTGCAAGAAAATCAAGGCAACAACCCTCCCCTCCTGGGGCATGAAACCGGCTAAGCCAGCTTCGGCCTGGAGACAGGCACTCGGGTCTTAGCTGCGTCACCTGCTGTTTGTGATACCTCGGCCAAGTCCTGTCCCCGCTCTATACCTCTGCGTCCTCCTCAGGAAAATGGGAACGGGAAACGGCTCCTACCGGACTTGAGGATGGACTGAGGGAATCCAAGAAAAGCCTTTAGTCTAGCACTCGATAAGTAGGGACTATTGTGGGCCCTACTGCTGTCACAGCATAGCCCTGGGAAGTCACCTGACAGACACCCCAGGGGCTGAAGATATTGAAGGATCTGGAGAAAGGGTGTGTCATTCTAAAGGGACCTGGGCCAGCCCTCGGACCAGCAAAGAGGCCAGCAGGTCCAGTGGCAGGGGCCGGTGGTGCCATTCCTGCACCATCAGAGGAGGGGAGCCCCAGCTGACACCTGAAGGAATCAAGGTCCTAGGGTCAGGCCAGGTCCAGGGTGGGACGGGGCTTAGTGTGGGATGGGCCCCCGAGACTGCCTGTGCCCAAAGCAATTGACTTGTGAGTCCCTCACTCCTCTGCCTCCAGCCTCAAGTCCACGCCCACCCACCAGGCCACCTCCCAGGAACCCAAGGTCCTGCCCACCCCGGGCTTGTCCTGGTCACACTGCCATGTGCGACACAGAGGCAGCACCTTGCCTGTCACAGGCCATCGTCAGCCCTCAGAAGGATTTGTTTGGTGTTTAACAGAAATAAAATTGGAATCAGTGGCCAACCATTTTCACACAATTTATCAGATCTTCACTGTCTCTTGAAAAATCAGGGCATCTGGCCGGGCGCGGTGGCTCAAGCCTGTAATCCCAGCACTTTGGGAGGCCGAGATGGGCGGATCACGAGGTCAGGAGATCGAGACCACCCTGGCTAACACGGTGAAACCCCGTCTCTACTAAAAATACAAAAAACTAGCCGGGCGAGGTGGCAGGCGCCTGTAGTCCCAGCTACTCGGGAGGCTGAGGCAGGAGAATGGCGTGAACCCGGGAGGCGGAGCTTGCAGTGAGCTGAGATCCGGCCACTGTACTCCAGCCTGGGCGGCAGAGCAAGACTCCGTCTCAAAAAAAAAAAAAAAAAGAAAAAAAAAGAAAAATCAGGGCATCTGTAGGCAGTAAGCAACAGAGCTGCAGGACAGCTGTCCCTTCCCTACAGGGCCTTGCGCTCCAGGTGGCCACGGCCCACATCTTGCCCAATCACCTACTGAGGTACCTGCTGATACATGGGGGCGCCTGAGTGTGTGACCCTCTGGCCACTTTTTCCCTTACCACAGATTGGTGTTTGACGTCTATGGCCGTGTGGGTACCACAAAGGGAGAGGGGTCTAACTCTGGGTCTGGCCATCCCAGGTGTTCTCATGTGATCGCATCTGTGCCCTGCAAACCCCGGAGGCCCTGGTTTTACCACGTCCACCCACCAGAAGACCCACCACTGACATCTATCACAGCTCAGCGAGGTGCACAGGACTGTGCCGCCAGGAAAGGCAGAGGAGGGAAATGTCCTCCCGCCTCCGAGTACACTTGTCTCACATTCCACATGAGCTTATCTCACCCTCACAAAATCCCTGCAAAGAAAGTATGAACACCCTACTTTGCAGATGAGGAAAACTGAGGCTTGCAGAGGCAAAGTGTCTTGTCCTGGGCCCCGCAGCTGGTAAACACTGAGGAAGGGATTTTAATCCAGAGAGTTCTGTCGAATGAGTGCAATGTGAGGGTCGGTTCCAAAGGCACTTGACAGCGTTCGCCAGGGGACCTGTGGTCAGTCCCCAGAGGGGTGTGCAAGGTAGAAGGCCATTTGGAAAGGGTGGCCAGGGTTGGACCGCTACATACGACTTTCCCCTGAAGACTTGGAGATACTTTCTGCACACCATGAACATACTCTTGGACCCCGCAAGACATCAACACAGCCAAATATCACCAGGGTTTCCCAAAGTTCTCAAAGGATACGCTATGTAAATTCTATATGTCGGTAACTCCTGGTGTGAAAGTTGGAGGGGAGAGAAGATCTACTGAAGAATAATAAAAATCAACAGGAAGAAAAATCAGCAAGGCAGGATAGCACCGTGTGAGGTGCCAGGCTCTGGGATCCCAGCCCCGCACCTCAGCAGCTGTGTCCCAGGCCATTCCCATTCCAGCTCTGTGCCTTGGCTTCCCATTTAAGAACTGAATTAATAAAGAAAACATCTGCAAACCACATACCTGATAAGGGGCTAATATCCAGAATATATAAGCACCTCCTCAAACTCAGTGGCAAAAATAAACCCCTATTTTATTTTATTTTTGAGACGGAGTTTCCCTCTGTCACCCAGGCTGAAGTGTAGTCGCACAATCTCGGCTCACTGCAACCTTCGCCTCCCGGAGGTTCAAGCTGTTCTCCTGCCTCAGTCTCCCAAGTAGCTGGGACTACAGGCGCATGCCACCATGCCCAGCTAATTTTTGTATTTTTAGTAGAGATGTGGTTTCTCCATGTTGGCCAGGTTGGTCTCAAACTCCTGACCTCAGGTGATCCACCCACCTTGGCCTCCCAAAGTGCTGGGATTACAGGCATAAGTCCCCATGCCCGGGCAAAAAAAAAAAAAAACCCCAATTTTAAAAAGCACAAAAAAATGTGAATGGGTAGTTCTCAAAACAAGACATATAAATGGCCAAGATCTTGAAAAGATGCTCAAAATCCCATTCATCAGGGAAATGCAAATAAAAATCACAATGAAATAGCACCTCCATACCTGTTAGGATGGCTATCACCAGAAAAACAAAAGACGTGTTGGCAAGATGTGGGGAGAAGGAACCCTTGTACACCATTGGTGGGAAGGTAAGATAGTGCAGCCACCATGGAAAACAGGAGGAAGATTTCTCAACAAATTAAAAATAGAGCTACCATAGGATCCAGCAGTCCCACTTTTGGGTATTTATCCAGAAGAACTGAAATCAGGATCTCAAAGACATCTGCACGCCCATGCTCACTGCAGCATTATTCATAACTGCCAAGATGTGGAAACAACCGAAATGTCTATTAATGGACAAATTAACAAAGAAAATGTGGTATATATACACCCTGAAATATTACTCAGCCTTAAAAAAGGAAATTCTGTCATTTGTGACACCACTGATGAACCTGGTGGACATATGTCATGTGAAATAAGGCAGACACAGAATGACAAATGCTGCATGATTCCACTTACATGAAGTATCTAAAACAGGCAAATATGGCGAAACCCCATCTCCACTAAAAATACAAAATTAGCTGGGCATGATGGTACATGCCTATAATCCCAGCTAGTTGGGAGTCTGAGGCAGGAGAATTGCTTGAACCCGGGAAGCGGAGGTTGCAGTGAGCCGAGATTGCACAATTGCACTCCAGCCTGAGCAACAAGAACGAATTTCTGTCTCAAAAAAGAGGGTGCTCTGATGTTAGGTATTCTTACCACACAAAAAATAACCAAATTAATGGTGTGACCACAGCATGACAGCATGAGATGTAAGGGGTGATGGAGATGGAGCTGTCCTATATCTGGATGGTGGTGGTGGTTATATGGTAAATCTTAAATTTCATAGAACAGTGCACAAACACACATTAATTTTATCATATGCTAACTTTGCCTAGCCCAGTGCTCAAGACATTACAAGCTGAAGGGCCGTAAGGCATTGCTAATAAGATCAGCATTACTTCTCCTCCAAAGATATTCAAGACCCAGACCAGAATCTGGGAAAGGAAAGCTAATGTATGGAGGGGCTATTACAACACTAGTCCTTAGTACATCAGGGACATCTGGGTCCTCTGACTATACTAACTGTAATTACAGCCAGGCCTCTCATCTCGAATAGGGCTCCCACCTTTTGGAGAAACAGAATGGTTTGTCCATTTCAAGCGGATCTTCCTTCCTGTGTAGCTGTGCTGCCTGGCAGGTGCCAGGAGGAAGGCTAATTGTCAAGGGCATGAGGATTACGCTGTCAGATGCACCAGCTGTGACCCAGTATTTCTGAGGGTCAGTTTCCCTGGACATAAAACAGGAAGGATCATGCCCACTCAGAGGGAGAGGAGGTATCTGTAAAGGGCCCCGTATGTCCCCTGGCTCTTGGCTGTAACAGGGAACCCTGAGTTCACCCTGCCTCCCCCGTGGGTCAAGAATTTTTTTACACAAATACAGCCAAACGTTGGAGGTTTTTTTCCTGTCCTGTAATTTTCCCACATACACAATCAATGTAATTAAGTTAATAGACCTAAAAGTTAAAGTTGACAACAGACAATTAAGCTAATTGCCACTTCCTTAAAGGATCAATTAGGGCTGTGTTTCCCAAACTGTGTTTTGAGAAATGGTACTAGCCGCTCCATAAACAACAGGCCATCTGAATCTATACATGTGGCAATGCTGGGCCGAACCAAATAACTCTGGTTCGTTCAGTGCTGGACTCTTCAGAGCCCTTAGTGAGGCAGCCAGTGCGGCATGGAGAGACACAGAATGGTGGACACTGAGTCAAATCAATCATACAGACCAGGGCTTTATACATTTTAATGAATACATGAATCACCTGGGGATCTTGTTAAACTACAGATTCAGATTCCAGGTGGGCATTGAGATTCTCCACTTCCAACAAGCTCCGAGGTGCTGCTGAAGCGGGCATCTGGGACTGCACTTTGAAGAGCAAGGATATGAGTAGAAAGTTACGGCCCCTCACTGTCCACTTTACTGGTGGGGTAACAGATTTGCCGAAGGTCATGCAGGAGTGATGGGTGGGACCACAACTCCATGCCCCAGTCTCCCGAGGCAAGGCTGTCCACCGCCACCGACCTGGCTTCCCTGGTGCTCTCAGCACTGCTTCCTATTGGTTCTCCCAATTCAGAGCAATTCTCCTCAGTCTTGGCTGTGCATTAGAATCACATGAGAGACTTTAATGTACAGCCAGGGTTGAGACTCACTGATTTAGATGTACCGGGTAAGCCTCACCCCAAACGCCCTCTTCACACCCTGCCCTATTCACACCCACGCCTGATGAAAACTGGCTAGGAGTAACTCCAAATAAAATATGAAAGGATTACCAGATGGGGAATGCAACTTAACCAGGACACAGCTGACTAAAGCCCTGTCTCCTGCTACTACAGCACCATAGTCAGGAGTCCAAACTGCCTTGGGAGGAGAGCACATTCCATCTCATTCCACATCCCAGCAAGCAGGTAAACACGATGCTCTAAGCTGGAAAACCCCCAGCGGCCAGCACGGGAAAACTGAGCCCCTCGAGGGTGATGCCATTAGCCGGCGTGAGGGTCTTTAAAGACAATTTCAGAATCAGGTGTCAGGCTACATGAGGCTGGGGGGAAAAAGTTGATGGCTTTAAGCTTCTTAATGAGCGCTGCTGGGTGAGGATTAGTGAAGAGAAATCCAATGAATCCAATTAGAAGAGTTCTCAGTTCTCTCTGAATTTAGTGAATGGAAAAGAGAAAGCTTTAGAGATGAACCTACAGGACACAGTGGAGCTCTGGTGCCAAAAGGCAGTGTTCCAATCCCAGCTCCAGGAACAGGAACGACCGTGTTTCCGAACTCTGAGGCACCTCCACTGGCTCATCTGTAAAGTGGGGTAACAACAGTGCCTGCCTTGTAGGACTGTGGGGAATTAAATGGGCTGACACAGTGAGATCCTCACAACAGTGCCTGGCACTAGCAAATGTTCAATAAACACGAAATACTGACCTTTTCACATAATTTTCTCTCTGGTCTAATTTTTATTTTCTTTTTGCCCCGATTTTTTTTTTTTTTTTTTGAGACGGAGTCTCGCTCTGTCACCCAGGCTGGACTGCAGTGGCCGGATCTCAGCTCACTGCAAGCTCCGCCTCCCGGGTTCACGCCATTCTCCGGCCTCAGCCTCCCGAGTAGCTGGGACTACAGGCGCCCGCCACCTCGCCCGGCTAGTTTTTTTTTTTGTATTTCTTAATAGAGACGGGGTTTCACCGTGTTAGCCAGGATGGTCTCGATCTCCTGACCTCGTGATTCGCCCGTCTCGGCCTCCCAAAGTGCTGGGATTACAGGCTTGAGCCACCGCGCCCGGCCTTTGCCCCGATTTTTAAGCCTGTGTGTGTGTGTGTTTTGAGACAGGGTCTTGCTCTGTTACCCAGTGTGGAATGCAATGGCATGAACCTGGCTCACTGAAGCCTCCACCTCCTGGGCTCAAGTGATCCTTCCACCTCAGCCTCCCAAGAAGCTGAGACCACAGGTGCACACCACCACGCCCAGTTATTTTTTTTTTTTTCCATAGAGATGGGGTCTTGCTATGTTGGCCAGCTTGGTCCTGAACTCCTGCAATCTTCAAGCACTCCTCCCGCCTCGCCTCAGCCTCACAAAGTGCTGGGATTACAAGTGTGAGCCTGGCCTACATTTTTTTTTTTTTTTTTTTTTTTTGAGACAGAGTCTTGCTCTGTCAGCCACGCTGGAGTACAGAGGCAAAATCTCAGCTCACTGCAACCTCCGCCTCCCGGGTTCAAGCAATTCTCCTGCCTCAACCTCCTGAGTAGCTGGGATTATAGGCGTGTGCCACCACACCCGGCTAATTTTTGTATTTTTAGTAGAGACAGGGTTTCACCATGTTGGCCAGGCTGGTCTCGAACTCCTGACCTCAGGTAATCCGCCTGCCTCAGCATCCCAAAGTGCTGGGATTACAGGCATGAGCCACAGCACCCGGTCCCTATTTATATTTTTTAAAACTTGCCGTAAAGTATATGTTCTTGTCAGCTTCCTTGGAATTCTTTCTGGAAGAAACAACAAAGTAGAAATACAGGCATTCATGTTAGCTGCTCTCTACTGAATGTTAACTCTGTGCTCAGAGGCCCCTGTGGTGGCTGGGGCTTAGCTTGGTGTAGGAACTGATGGGGCTACCAGGGTCCCATTCCTTATTGGGGCCTAAGGAATTAAGACTGGGCCAGGTGCAGTGGCTGATGCCTGTGATCCTAGCACTTTGGGAGGCTAAGGAAGGAGGATTACTTGAGGCCAGGAGTTCAAGAACAACTTGGCCAACATAGCGAGACCCCATCTCTATATAATTTTTTTTTTTTTTTCTTTTTTGAGACGGAGTCTCGCTCTGTCGCCCAGGCTGGAGTGCAGTGGCGCGATCTCGGCTCACTGCAAGCTCCGCCTCCCAGGTTCACGCCATTCTCCTGCCTCAGCCTCCCGAGTAGCTGGGACTACAGGCGCCCACCACCACGCCCGGCTAGTTTTTTGTATTTTTAGTAGAGACGGGGTTTCACCATGTTAGCCAGGATGGTCTCGATCTCCTGACCTCGTGATCCACCCGCCTCGGCCTCCCAAAGTGCTGGGATTACAGGCTTGAGCCACCGCGCCCGGCCTATAATTTTTTTAAAAAAAGAAATTCACACTGGATCCTCAGAGCAATGAGACCCGAAAATATCAGATCAACTTTGGAAAGCTCACTAGGAGTCCTGCGGAGGTCTGGGCTATCCCAGAGGGGGAGAGACCACTCGGAAGGCCAGAGTGAAAAGTGGTAGAGGCCAAACCAAGGCCCTGCAGCAGGGCCAGCCCATCAGGGCCGCAGGACCTGTGCAGGTACACAGGGTCACACACTCAGAGGGGTCCATGCTTGGCTGAATGCTCTGCTGCTGCCGTCCTGAAATTCTTAATACTCTTTCAAAAAGGGACTCCACATTTTCATTTTGCACTGGGCCCCACAAATTATGGGCCTGATCCTGCACTGCAGGGACATCGCACTTGCCCCTACATCTACTCTACCAGGTGAGGCAGCGAAGTTTACACTCCCTCCTTAAAATGAAGAAATAGAGGCTCCGGCAGGGGAAGTCAATGATCCCCAGGGCGCATCTGGTCAGTGCCAGTACAGCGGCACCCCCCAGGTCTTGAGGTTTCAACATGGGGGCTATCACTGTGGGACAGCAGCCACCTGCACCTCCCGGAAAGCAGTGCTCAAGCACCACTGCGCCTGGGTACAGAGCTTCCGGATGCCGTTATCTTCCCTCCTCACCCACCCTGGGCTGGTGTGCAGGAGGCAGCAGGTGCTACTGGCCCCAGGCCAGCCGGAACTGGGAACAACACACACGGATGTGGGTCACAAGGTCAGTTCCACAACCGCAACATCCAGCCATTAGCGAAACACTTTAACAAGAGCAAAGCAAACACAATAAATCATTGAAAGCTCAGCCTCCCTCCCCTGTGCTCTGCCTCCTTCCTTAACCCCAAAAACAATCTAGAAAGGGCAGATTCAAGGGTGGAGAGGGGAGATTTCTCCACTAATGGCTGAAAATCTGCCCACTGAAGCTGGCTTATCAAGTCACGCCATGTCTATGGCTTCCTTGACAGATTTCAAGAGGCATCTCCAAGGATCAACTTTGGCTCGAGCACAGTTCTAGGTGCTAGAGATGCAACCTTGAAGCAGCCAGATTTTTATCCTGCCCTCAGGAGCTCATGTACTAATGGGAGGAAGAGAGAAGCAGCATGATAATTAAGTGAATTATATAGTGTGTTGGGAGACGATGGGTGCTTAAATAAAATGACACAAATAAATATGGCAGCCAAAATGGATGGGGTGCTTACTCTGTGTCTAAATGCTTTCCGCGCCGCCCCATTCCTCAACTGTTCTACTTAGGTGGGTACTCTACTCACTCCCATTTCACAGACAGGACAACACAGAACTCAGTTGCACCAGGCTCTACAGGCCGTAAGAAAATCAGAAATATCCGTAGGGAAGGGCAAGAGTGCACTATTTTTCCTGCTTCTGACTTTAAGAGGAACATGAGCAGGAAGACCGGTTTTCTCCCTGCTCTTGAACTGGGGGAGGAGGACTAATCATGGTATAACCCTCTCCACTCCCCACAATTCTTAAAAGAGCTGACAGGATGGTGGGCCCCTCCGAACTCTCCCTTTTCTCCCAGATCTAAGGCTTTGGCGCTAACGGCACCGAGTTCAAATCCCAGCTCCACCAGTTCATGCACTGCATGGCCAGAGCAAATGGCTTCCACTCGGTGGAGTTCCCCTCTCCTTTGATTTAAAATGAAGATTAAACTCCCTCTCTCAGGTGACAAGGGAATCGATGTCTGCACCCCAAAGTATGTGTACAGCGGTAGATCCTCCTTGCGTGCCAGTTCACACACACCCCCACTCCTGGGACCCCATCAAGCCCTCCTCCCTTCTCTCGGAATGCAAAGAGAGCCAGACCACACGCCACCCACCTCCCCACAGTGGGGCCTGTGGCAGAGGGCTGAGCATGGAGTGGACACTTGATAAATGTACACTGAAGAGGAGGAAGGCACATGGGGATGGTAGAACCTTCTGTAGAACCCAGGTCCTTGAGCCTTGTAGTTCACAGAGCTTAAAGAGTGCAGGTTTGCTGGGCACACATGGCCATCCTCCAAGGTGCAAATGTGAAGCACTGAATCCATTCTCACCATTCCGCAGCGAGCCCAAGCCCTGGGGGTATTTCCTAGTTAAGCTGGGCCCCCTGGCATCTGGGCACTCAGGAACCTGAAGTATGCCAAGGGAGCCCCAGACTAGCCAGCTTCTCAGAGCTGAGCGTTTCTCTCTTTAAATATCAATGCCTGATACAGGCCCCTTCCAAGGCCAAAGGCTAGGGCTGGCCTCACCCATTTTCCTTACTTCCCTTACCTGCCCCTCCAAGCCACCAATTCAAGGAGCACATGGTTGGGAGCCATGTGTGACCTGAGACCCAAGTCTACCTTTCCCATTTAGCACCCATAAAGTCCAAGATAAGGGCCTCATCCCTAGAGCCTCATTTCCTCCTCAGAAAGACGGAAGGGTGAGGTGCAGGGAGAAAGGATTAAAAGATCAAAAACATCAATCTCCCCAGCAAGCTCAAAATCACCAGAACCTACTGAATCACACAGGGGTGAGGGAGGAGGGGGTAGGAATCTCTATGGTCCGCCTGGGAAAGGGGAGGCTTTGTGGAACCAGGAATTGATGTGCCCACCACAGCTCTTATGATGCTATTAGGACTGGCCTTGAATTCCATCAGAAGGGCTTTCCTTGTTCAAAACTGCCTGGGTCGGCGAGCCTCAGGGCTGCCTGGCAGGGGCAAGAAGCCGGCAAACATTTGCTAACTGGTATCAGTGACCAGGACAGGCCGGAAAACCATGTCAGCCAATCAAGAGGTCCAAGGCCGGTGTCCTCTTTGGGCTGAAACCCCAATATATCCCACGCTATGGGGGTCACGGCAGGCTAAGGGCCTTTCTCCCTGCGTAGACTGTCACTTGACACTGCCTTCACACATAAGAGGAGGGGTAGAAATACCTCCTGTGGCACAGGCGTCTTAATCACTATTTTGTGGATGCGGAAAACCCCTCCTGGAGAACAGCCCCATCCACTAATGCCCTATCTCTGAGCTCCAAATCATGCCAGACTCTGTTAAGGGTGTTTCATGCACTTAGGCGTCACAAGCGGATACCTTATTTTTAGCCCCAATTTGCAGGTGGTGAAACTGAGAGCGCTCAGAGACTTGCTGAGGTCAGTCAGCCGAGCAGCGACAAGGAGTTCTGAACCCAGAGCCCTTGCCCCTAACTTCTAGAATGTACCGAGCTGTTCAGTAGAAAGGGCAGAGCCAGGATTCTAATCCAGCTCCTCCCTGCATTAAAGCCCTGCTCTTTTCCCAGCCAAAAAACAAGTGTGGCTGCCTCAGGCCAGAACATCCCGTGGGACTCCACACCTCAAAGGAACCTCTGGTGGAGATCTCTTCCCCCGCAGGCTTCCAGAATGCCCCATGCAACCTAGACCATGAGGCAGCTGGACCCCACAAAGGGCCCATTGTGGTGACTGCAGAAAGCCAAGGCCAGACCCCGGTGGCCCTTCTGCAGAGCCCTGCCCAAGGCGCCTCCTCCCCTTCCCATGGTGCCCCCATACCCAGAGGACGGGGCTGGGGCTGAGGGGGCGGGGGAGGGGCGGGGGTAGGCCTCTAGATCTGCCCGGCCTGGGGGAGCCTCAGGCTACAGAAACCTAAAACCCTCCAGCTGCCGGCAGGCTGCAGGGGGCCCCAGGCCCCTCTGGGCTCATTCCAGGTGCCCTGCCCCACCTGTCAGCTGGGGTGGGGTCCACCAAGGAGTCTCCGTAGAGGAAGGAGAGGGATGCTGGGGTGTAAGGGCTGTTCCCATCTTGGGGGACGGAGAAAATCTCTTTCCTAGTGTGGGGGAGGGGAATGCAAGGTATCAGGGCAGGCTGGGGAGGGGGCTCGGCGGAGGGAAGGTGGGTGGATTTGTCTCCCTCTGCACGAGGGGGGCCTCCGCGGCTCTGGCTTGGCTTCGTGTGCGGCAGGGGGCTCGCCTGGGGTCCCTAGAGGCCTGCCGAGGCATGCACAGGGCGGGGGGCCGCTTTTGCATACAGGGCGGGAGGGGTCCGCGGCGTGCCGGGACGCTACCTCTGCCCGCGAAGGAAACTCCCGAGTGGCCGGGGTCGCCACACTCACCTCCTGAAGTCAAAGGGCATCGTGCCGCCGCCGCCGGGGGTGGGAGCGCTGCAGGCCAGGCGGGCCACGGCGCCGCGTGGGTCCGAGCCCGCTGCCAACGCCTCCTCCGGCCGCCCCGCCCCCGCCGGCCGTCCCCCCGACACTCGCCACTCGCCACTCGCCTCCCGCTGCCGGGAAGTGACGCTCCGCGCAGCCCATTGGGCGCCGCCCGCCCAGCCGCCCCTTCCGCCACCCGGTTAAAGGGGCCTGCGGGCCGGCAGGGAAGGGGCGGAGAGTCGAGGCTGTCGGAAGGGAAGGGAGTCCACCAACGACCTCAGTACTCGTTCCTTCAAGCCTCCCGCTTAGATTTCTTCTCCGTCTCTTTGGATGACCTCGGACAAATTCTCTGCTTCTCCGAGCCCCGTTTTTTGCATTTGTAAACAGTTTCACTGAACTGTGATTGAGTGGGGGGGTGATACAGACTTTGGCCGTGAACAGCGTCTAGCTCTGAGTGAGGGCCTAATACTGTTGGGGAAGGGAAGAGGTCGGGCATCCTAGACTAATAAGGTGGACCCACCTCTGCGCCTGCTGTGCCTCTCTGGGAAAGCCACTGGGCTTCTCAGAGCCCCCCGCCCCTTTTGCACATCTGCACAAAGAGGACGGTAACACCTACTTGAGGGCGTTTTCCTGGGGATCAGCTGAGAAACAGGAGACTGGCTTAGTACGGTGCCAGGCATCTGAAACTACTGAGGCTGGCGGTGGCTGTCCCTGCTTCCATCTGCCCCTGTGGTTCACTTCAGTGGGTATTCATAGAGCACCTGCTCTGAGCCAGGTCCGTCCAGAACATGCAGGGTTGTGGCAGAGGCAGATGGGGCCTGCACTGTGACTTGGCCAACGTGGACTGTGCCGATTGTCTCCTTCTTAGAGCCTCAGTTTCCTCCTCAGGAATACAGAGCAACTGCCTCCGTGGCTGCTGGATTAGAGGAGATGGTAGTTGAGGTCACATAAGACCTGAGTAGGGGAAACTCACTCTAAACTTCCCCCAGGTTCTGTCACTGGCCCTGTCTCCAAGGTTGTGGTGGCACAGGGCTTGAAAAAACCCGGGGGAGAATGGTGAGGACTTGGGTTCAAAAAGCAGAGTCAACGGAGTTTCCTCCTGTGTAAATAGAGGGGAACCGCAGTGCCGGTTCCTCCAGGAGGATTCAGAACGGACAGCACCAGCACGGGGTCTGGGGTAGGGTGGTGTGGTGATCCAAACCCTTCCCCTGGAGCATATGCCGGACCTGATCTCTGCGTTCCCTTTTCATTCATTCATTCCTTCCTTCATTCATTCAGTGTCAGTGGTCTGACAGTGTTGGGGGAGAGAAGGAAATCTCAGCCTGAACTGGAAACCTAGTGGCAGCAGGGAGAGTTAAGGGGCCCTGAGCAGCCACTGCTTCCAAATAGCCATTCGTTGGCCCTGTGTGGGAGGAAACCATGCAATGATGGATCTTTGACCTCGCATCCTCCCTCCTCAAAATGTGGTCCACAGATCAGCCACATGGCCATCACAGGACATACTCTTGTCCCCAGGCCAGACCTACTGAATCAAGTGTGCATTTGGGATGATCTCCAAGGTCAGCAAATGCCTGGTACAAAGTAAATGCAAGACAGGGTTGACCATCATTGCTCTTTTTGAGTGGGGATAGAGCTCCCAACTTTTGGCTGGGCATGTGGGTGCTCACAATGAAAGCTGTGTTTCCCAGCTTCCTCTGTAGCTAGATGTGGCATTGAGAAGTAAAGGGAAGTGTCTTGTGGGGCATCTGGGATAGTTGGTATGTCTGCTTTACCCTCTGTGTCCCTTTCTCCATCTGGCTGCTGGGAATGTATGTGTCACCATCCTGGACCATAAGGTGGAGGCCACACAGAGCAGAGCAACAAGACAAAAAGAGCCTGAGTTCCTGTCTCTGAGTGGCAAAATACCTGTCCTCAAACACCTGCCCAAGAGAAACAAACATCTATCTTATTTAAGCTATTGTTATTCTGTATTTTCAGACACTTACACCTAAACCCAATGCTGATACACCTGTGCAGCCTGGTTAGCTACTTGACTGCTCCAGTGCTCATGGACTAGGCCAGTCCCCTATTATGTAATCCCATGGTAACCTGTAGGTTTCATTGGGAGAACTTGGCATGATGTGTGATTAGGTTATTACTAATTTGCTAGTAACTGCCTCCCTATCTGAGTGAAAGATCCCTGAGAGGAGCCTGTCGGGGGGTAGGGGGCTAGGGGAGGGATAGCATTAGGAGAAATACCTAATGTAGATGACAGATTGATGGGTACACAAAAGATGATGCCATATACAAATAGCACATGTATACATATGTGACAAAACTGCACGTTCTGCACATGTATCCCAGAACTTAAAGTATTAAAAAAAAAAAAAAAAAGACAGTTCCTTGAGAGAAGGTGGTATCATCATCATATCCTAGCATCCTGCCATAGCCTGTTCATGCTGGGGGTGCACTAACTATGCATTGAAGTCTGAATGGAGGCTTCCCAGGGAGACAGGCCTTCCCACAGAACAAAGGATGGGAGGGGAGGTATTAACATGGGCCTCCGCTCTGAGACTGGTGAGGTCTGTGAGCAGATCAGGGTGTCAGTCCCAGATGGTCCATCCACTCAGGAGCCCGTGGGAGATGGAGCTAAGAAAATCAGACTGTGTCTGCAGTATGTGGAAAGGCTCTGGGTCTCTTTGAGCAGAGGAGTGACAATAAAAGTTAGGTTTTTGGATTATCAGTCTTGTGGAACCCTGTGGTAGGTAACCAGACTCCAGTGATCCTGATCTCCTGGTATTCCCATGCCCTTCTAGAATCACCTCCCACAATGAATAGGGCTGACCTATCCTGTGTAATCAACAGGATATTGCAGAAATGACAGTTATGACTCCTGAGGCTACGTCACAAAAGACACTGAGGCTCTGCTTAGCCACTCTTGAATCACTCGTTCTGGGGGAAGCCAACTGCCCTGTCCTAAAGAGGCTCAACATGATTATATAGGGGTCTGGTCGGTGAGGAATGAAGCCTCCCACCAACAGCCATGTGAGTGGGCTCTCTTGGAAGTAGCGGCTCAGCCCTGATCAGGTCTCCAAAGCTGCATCCCCAGCCCACAGCTTAACCACAGGCTCTTGAGAGACCCTGAGAAATACTTAGCTTAGCTGCTCCAGAATTCCTGATCCATAGAAACTATAAGATAATAAATGTTTGCTTTAAGCCATTAAGTTGTGGGTAATTAGTTACACAGCAGTAGATAAATAACAGAGACTCCATCCTCATTTTTTTTTTTCCTACCAGTAACTTCTCCCTGTCTTCTTCCATCACACCCCCTGCCAGCCTGGGGAAATAGAAAACCACTTCGGACTCAGATGACTCTCTGCTGGGTGACCTGGACCAGTTGCTTAACCAGCTGGGTGTCTAGGTATGAAATGAAGGTTAATAATACCTTACCTGTGGCAGGTAGCCTCTGAAATTGCCCCAATTAACCCACCTCTTGGTATTCATACCCTTGTGTAATTTCCTCCCTTCAAGTGTAGGCTGGACTTATCGACTCATTTTTAGTGCACAAAATATGGCAGAAGCGATGAGCATGTTGCTTCTGAGATTAGGTTTTCAAGAGATGGTGACTTCTGTCTTGGACACTCTCTTGCTATCTCTTGGATTAGTCACCCTGGATAAGCTGGCTTCCGTATTGTGAGGCAGTCCTAAGGAAAAAACCCTGTGGATGAGTTTGTAAGCGATTCTTCTAAGACAGACTCAGGCCTGTAATCCCCACACTTTGGGAGGCCGAACACCTGAGGTCAGGAGTTCAAGACCAGCCTGATTAACATGGTGAAACCTGTCTCTACTAAAAATACAAAAAATTAGCCTGGTGTGGTGATGGGCATCTGTAATCCCAGCTACCTTGTGAGGCTGAGGCAGGAGAATTGCTTGAACCCAGGAAGTGGAGGTTGCAGTGAGCCGAGATAGTGCCATTGCACTCTAGCCTGGGCAACAAGAGCAAAACTCCATCTCAAAAACAAACAAACAAACAAAACAGTAACACAAACGATAGCTGATGAGGGGAAAAATATCACAAAAAAACTCATGTTTTAAGAAAGTGTAAGAATTTGTGTTGGGCTGGATTCAAGGCTGTCCTGGGACACATTGAAAGCCATCCTGGGCCATAGGCAGCCTGCAGACCACAGGTTGGACAAGGTTGAGCTAAGGCCTGACAACAACCCCGTGAATGAATTTGGAAATGGATCCTTCTGCTCCAGTGGAGCCTTGACATGACCCCAGCCCTGGCCCACAGCTTGACTGCAACCTCATAAGAGACTCTGAGCCACAGGCAGCCAGTTGAGTTGCACCTGGATTCCTGTGTGATAACAAATGTTTGTTGCTTTAGCCCCTAGGTTTAGGGTAATTGGTTATGCAGTAGCAGATAACAAATACATTGCCCTAAGACAGAGCTTGCTGTGAGGACGGAGTAACATGTATAATGCCCACACATAGTAGGTGCTAATTCATTGCTTGCCTAATGAGTCAGTCAATAAACAAATGAATGTTCTATAACACAGAATGTTCTCTGAATCCAAATGCTCACTCCCTTCCACCCACTCCTGTCAGAAACGTCACCAAAAGTTGTTTTAAGCAGAGAATGGCTGGATCAGATTTGTTTTTCTGTAATGGGAGATTGGTTTGTGTCCCATGGGTGCGGCCGGTTCAGCTGTGGTCTGGGTGAAGAGAGATTTAAAAATAATAATCCTTTGTCAACTCAGAGAGGATTTTAGTGTAACTTAGATCTCATAGCAGGTAGGTCTCTGGAGAAACAACTGTCTTTTCTCACTCTATTAGTCTTGACCAACTAGAAGACACTCGTGTGTTTGTTCATTCATCCTTTCTTGTATTTGTTCATTATACCATTATTCACTGAATACCTCTTTTAGGCAGGTACTCTGGATGTAGAAATAAACCTGACATACCTCAAATTTCAAGAAAGAAGGGAGGAGGTAAGCAAAAGTGTGATGCCATCACAAAAAAATCAGGGACGGGCAGGGTCACGTATCTCTGGTGCAGTTTTTTGTGATAAGTGCAGTGACAAGGGTGGTACCAGAGAATCTGGGAGTCTAGGAGGGAGTCCCTGATTCCACCCATGGGGATGAATTGGTCTGAACTCTGTCAGCTGAAAGTGACAGAAATCATCTAAAATCAACATACACTGTCTGTTGCACTCAAAAAAAAAAAAAGAAAGAAAGAAAGAAAGAAAAAGATAAGAAGGATGGAAGGAAGGAGGAGGGAAGGTAGGAAGAAAGGAATGGAGGGAGGGAGGGAGGGAGAAAGACAAAAGAAAAATTAAAGTCCAAAAGTCCAGAGGTAGATTTGGGTTTCAGGCACAGTTGAATCCAGGCACTTCACAATCGCATCAGGAATCTGTCTTTTCCCATTCCCAGGTTCTTTTTTCTCCTCTGGCTTCATCTTGAGGCAGGCTTCCCATTGTGCTGGCAAAATGTGTGCCTGTAGCTCCAGGCTGATATTTTCCCACTCAGCAGTGCCAGGAGATAAAGATTACCTCTTCCCCACTCCCCCTTACCTCCTAAAAGGCTCCTGGGCTGACCCCCACGGGTCTGACTTAGGTCACAGCCTAAACAGTGGCTCCAGGGGTTTGGTGAGTGCTGATTGGCCAGGCCTAGGCTGGCAGCCAGGCCCTCAAGCCTGGGGTGGAGTCACCCCCATCCTACACACACAGACTCAGATGGAAGAAGAGAGGTTCCCTAAAGAAAAGTCTGGGCAGTGCTGCCAGAGAAGGAGTTATTGGGAGGCTAAACCATCAGGTGTCTTGGACAGAGTCAGGGAAAGCATCCGGGAGGAGGAAAAGTCTGAGCTGAGACCTGAAGAAGTTAGTCAAGGGAAGAGAAACAGGCTGGGTACATTGGTTATCTACTGCTGCAAAATACATTACCCAAAATTTAAAATTTTAAAACAATACACATGGTCTTAGTCCATTTTCTGTTGCTATACAGAATACCACAGACTGGGGAATTTATAAGGAAAATACATGTATTTCTTACAGTTCTAGGGGCTATGGGAAGGGCAAGACTGAGGGGCTGCCTCTGGTGAGGACCTTTCTCCTGTGTCATAACATGATGGAGGGCATAGCATGGTAAGAGGGCATGAGCATGTCAGCTCAGGCCTCTCTTTGCCTTTTTTTTTTTAAGTAGAGACGTGGTTTCACCATGTTGGCCAGGCTGGTCTCGAACTGGCGACCTCAGGTGATCTGCCCGTCTTGGCCTCCCAAAGTGCTGGGATTACAGGTGTGAGCCACCACATTTGACCTCTTCTTTTTATAAGGCCACCAATATCATCATGGGGACTCCACTCTGATAGCCTTATATAATCCTAATTACTTTTCAGAGGCCCCACCTCCAAATACCATCAACATGAATTAGGGGATTAAGTTTCCAATACATAAGATTTGGGTGATGGATTTAAACCATGGCATAAATTGATTAAGGCCCCATGTCTGAGGATCAAGAATCCAAGAGTGGCTTAGTTGGGTGGTTCTGGCATGGTCAAGGCTACAGACCCTGCAGATGACTGGAGCTGGGGGATAGACGCTCATTCACTTGGCTGTTGGCCGGAGGCTTCAGTCCTTCTCACATGGACCTCTCCATAATGCTGCTCATGATATGGCTTCCCCAGTGTGAGTGAGGAAAGAGAGTTCCTTTTATAAAGTAGTCTTCAAAGGACTGGCTACATACTGGGTAAGGATTCAAATAACATGGGTGGTGGGAGAGAGGACAGCATGGATACAGCCTGGGCTAATATCAAGCTGGAGAGGTAGGTAGATGGGGGCTGGATGGTGAAGGACTTTCAGGGCTGTGTTAAAAACGTGAACTTTCTTTAGTAGGCAGTTAGGGGCCCTGAAGCATTTTAAGTTAGGATGTATTGTAATATTTTGGTTTCGGGGTTTTGGGGAACCCAATGTAGTTTCTATTTTCTGCCAATGCTCTGAACAAATGTGATTTCTATCTGCAGAGGGCTTCCTAATGGTGAATCTCAGAATTTGGCAGACAGACCCACACAGGAGGCACAAAACGCAAAGAAAAAGTACAGGCCTTCTTGGGGAGGGGAGAGCAAAATGCAGCTCCCTGCAGGTGGTCTTCTCCCAAAAGAAAGAAGAAAGGAAAGGCTGAGGCACCACCGTCTCAGACTCCAGTCCCACACTCACCAGTCAGAATTCACCCATCTTACCTGGTAGGGCTTGAGGGGAGCTCAGAGTTTTGAGGGGAGATCCTTCTTTGTAGAAACCAGAGCAGTAGGGAAGGTACATCACCCACAATTAGGCCACATCACACCACCAACAGTTTGCCATTTTTAGAAGCATAACTCTGGCAGCCAATGTGGAGAACGGACTGGAGTGGGAGGCCAAGGAGGAGGTTGCTACAATCTTCTCAGAAGAGATGGGGAGTAGGCCCAGGTCAGTGGGAGTGGGGAATGGGTCTGGAGGCAGTAGAACTACTTAGAAGATCCAGGCACTAGGGGGCTCAAACACAAGGGCTTACAGGGGTCAGGTAGACAATTCCTCAAATTTCCCAAATTTTCCTTCCTCTCAGTCTCCTCATCTCAGTCGAGGGCAACTCCATTAACTTCCATTTGTCTGTTGTCCTTACCATCATCCCTGACTCCTCTCTGTCTCTACAGAGTCACTATAATGAGTATGAGTGTTGACTTGAGGTTCATTGGACTTACTGAATCTGTGGATTGACGTTTTTTCAATGTCCTGGAAAATTACCAACTACTTATTTGTGAATATTAACTTTGCCCTGTTATCTCTCTTCTCTTGTCTTGCTTTTAGTCTCTGTTCATTTTACATAGCTTCTTCTGATGTGTTTTCTAGTTTACTAATTCTCTCTTTGGTTGTGTTGAATCTGCTATTAAACCTGACCATTGAATGATACATTTTATCTTGTATTTTCCAGTTTTGGAATTTGTGTTTGCTTCTTTTTCAAATATTTGTCCCTCCAGAATAACTCTGCTTCTTCACCCTTTTCTGTGTGCTGGGAGGTTGACCTGTTTTGATGGCTCCTTATTTTTGGCTTCTGACTGATTATGGCCTGTGAGGAGTACCTGCAGTAGATTGGAAGGAAGGAGAAGAATGAAGTTTTGGTATGTATTTGCCCAGCTTCTGCCCTGAGTGGTCATCCAGGTTGATTGTGTCCCTCAGTGAACATCATAATTTCTATTAGGCGGTACTCTTCACCTAGGTCCACTCTTCTTAGTTCCAGTAACCACTTCCTCTCCTTGCCCTTTCAGGCCTTGGGATAGTAATAGCACTCCACTGTTACTTACTCCAGGGTACTAGCCCTAGAGTATCTCTTATAGTTTCCCTATACTCTTTTCATTCTGTTAAAAGCATCTGGCCAGGTGCATAAATTTAGAAGCATAAATCTAAATTACAGGCTCATGCCTATAATCCCAGTACTTTAGGAGGCCAAGGTGGGTGGATTACCTGAGGTCAGGAGTTTGAGACCAGCCTGGCCAACATGGTGAAACCTTGTCTCTACTAAAAATACAAAAATTAGCTGGGCCTGGTGGCACATGCCTGTAATCCCAGCTACTTGGGGGGCTGAGGCACGAGAATGGCTTGAACCTGGGAGGCAGAGGTTGCAGTGAGCCAAGATCATGCAACTTCACTCCAACCTGGGTGACTGAGTGAGACCCTGTCTCAAAAAAAGATGAAAATAAAAATAAAGATGTCCCTTAGTTAAACTCCCCTCCAGCCACCTAGATTATGCCATCACATTCAGGACAGGACATGACTGACACAGTTACTTTGTATGGTTTCCAGTCTCCTTACAGATTTTTCAGGCATGACTTTTAATCTCCTTAAACATATGAGGCATAATTATATTATAATCAGTGTCTGATAATTTCCATGTCTGGAGTTCCTGAGGTCCATTTCTGCTTGTTACTATTCATGGTGTCTTTTTCCCCTCATGAAATCTAGTTGTCTTTGATTATGTGCTGCTAAAAAAAAAAAAAAAAAATACTGTATTTGGAAAAATATTTATAAAAATAATTTCAGGCCTGGGATGATTTTTTTTTTTTTAATCCCTTTCTCCAGGCACCTGGGGCAAATCAGCATTCTAGGATCACCTTATTTCAAGTTCAGAGGTTGAAATTTACTAGGTCACCCAGACGACCTGAAGCTCAGGGCTAGTTTGCTTTTATTTTACCCCTACTTCTAGGGTACAGCCCCTTCAGGGTCACAGCCCAAGCTAGGGAGGTTTACCAGGGTCATCAAATTGTGACAGACCCTGACTCTGATGTCAGTCTCCCTGGCTTTCAAAATTCAGATCCAGAGTCAGCCCTTTTAACCACCTCACGTGACTGCTGTCCTGATCTAAGCCATCATCATATGGCTTAGATCACCTGGGTCAAGCACTGCTATTCAACTGGTTTCCTGTGTTCAGTCTTGTCACCTGCAGCCTGTTCCCAACACCGCAGCCAGAACAGACCTTTTATCCGAAGTCAGACCATGTATCTCCTCTGCTCAGAACATGCCAGAGGCTCCTGTCTCCCTGAGAATAAACGGCAAGTCCTGACGATGGCCTGCAGTCTGCAGAGTCTGCCTCAGTGTGCTTCTGACCTCCTTTCCTGGTCCCCTCCCCTTGCTCACTCGGCTCCAGTTGCAGTGGCTTTTCACACCTTAAGCCAGCAGGGATGCTTCTGCCCCTGGTCTTTACACTGCTTCTCTCCCCCAGTGGCTGCTTGTCCAGCCCCCTCCTCTTCAAATCTTTGCTCAAACATCTTTCCAGGGAGGCTTTCCTGGCCCCTTATTTTAAGTTACATACCTCCCCAACACTCCTGATCCCCCTTCACCCTACTCTTATTTTTTTCGTAGCATCCGTCACCTTCTAACATACAATTCCACTCATTTATTTCTCATCTACCTGTTTTGCGTGTTGTCTCTGTTCCCCATTAGAACCTCGGCTTCATGATGATAGGGATTTTTTAGTACATGTTTGGTTCCCAGAATCTAGAATAGTGACTGGCACATACACAGTAGGTAATCGGTAAAGATTTATTGAAGGGATGAATGTAAATCAGAGTGAAGTGATACCTGGGCCAGCAGGAACTTGGCTTGTGTGGTCCCCATGTCCAGCAAGGCCAGGGCCAAAGAAGAGGCCTGTGTTAATGGGAGATTGCTACATACTGGAGCATTGAACAATTAAGTTTATGTGTTGGAGATGGTGGGAATCAGGTTCTTACTTTGGAGATGGAAATTGCAAATACGGAAAAAAGGAAGACTAGAAGAGGCCTTGTTGTTTTGTATTGGAATTGGAGGTATTGGTGTGAACTCGTGGATTTTACTATGTGCATAGACAGGTGATAGATTAGATGGAGAAAAGTGTGTGTGTGAATATGCATGTATCTTCTTAGCTCTGTCATCTAGGAAGCACTAGTGACATACTTACTGCCCAGATAGTGGTTTCTAAATACCAATCTCCATGTAATAGAACCAGGGCTCCCTGGAGAAGCACAGGTTGAGCATCCCCAATCTGAAAGTTTGAAATAAAAAATGCTCCAAAATCTGAAACTTTTCGAGCACTGATGTGATGCCACAAGTGGAAAACTCCGCACCTGACTTCATGAGATGGCTTGTAGTCAAGATGTGGTCAAAAATTTGTTTCTGCCGGGTGCGGTGGCTCACGCCTGTAATCCCAGCACTTTGGGAGGCCGAGGCGGGTGGATCACGGGGTCAGGAGGTCGAGACCATCCTGGTTAACACAGTAAAACCCCGTCTCTACTAAAAATACAAAAAAAATTAGCTGGGCGTGGCAGTAGGCGCCCGTGGTTCCAGCTACTCGGGAGGCTGAGGCAGAAGAATGGCGTGAACCCGGGAAGCGGAGCTTGCGGTGAGCCCAGATCGCGCTACTGCACTCCAGCCTGGGCAACAGAGCGAGACTCCATTTAAAAACAAAAAACACTGTGTTTCTGGCCAGGCACACTGGCTCATGCCTGTAATTCCAGCATCATGGGAAGCCAATGCAGGTGAATCCTGCCTGGCAAGAGATGAGGATCACTTGAGGCCAAGAGTATGAGACCAACCTAGCCAGCACAGTAAAACCCCATCTCTACTAAAAATACAAAATTAGCCAGGCGTGGTGGTGCATGCCTGTAATCGCAGCTACTCAGGAGGCTGAGGCTTGAGAATCCCTTGAATCCGGGAGGCAGAGGTTGCAGTGAGCAGAGATCATGCCACTGCACTCCAGTCTGGTTAACAGAGTGAGACACTGTCTCAAAAAACAACAAGCCTGGCATGGTGGCTCATGACTGTAATCCCAGCTACTCGGGAGGCTGAGGCAGGAGAATCGCTTGAACACAGGAATCGGAGGTTGCAATGAGCCGGATCACGCCATTGCACTCCAGCCTGGGCAACAAGAGCAAAACTCCGTCTCAAAAATAAATAAATAAATAAATAAACAAATAAAATACGACAACAACAACAAAAACTAAAAACAAAATCCTCAAATTATTTAAAATACTGTGTAAAATGTTATTCAGCCTATGTATATATGATGTGTATAATACATGAATGAATTTAATGTTTGGAGTTGGATCCCATCGCCAAAATATCTAATTATGTATGTGCAAATAATATTACAAAATCTGAAAAAGAAATCCCAAACCCAAAACACTTCTGGTCCCAAGCATTTCAGATAAAGGCTACTCAGCCTGGAGCTGATTCTTCGGCTGGGTCGGGGGGACGTGCCAGATGAGTCTGGAGCATCTTTTCAGGTCAGAAGTAAGGACATGCTCAAGGTATAATGGTCACGTGCATGTGAAAGGACATGAAGCCAGCTTGAAGGAGCTCCCACTGGCCATATACGGGCCAATCTGTGACAATTTCAACATCAAAACCAATAATGATGATCATGGATGATTACACATGGAATAAAATAAGAATCTGGGTTTATACAAATATAAACAAGTAGATCACTACATAGGGGAGGAGGGAGAGCTCTCCCTTGCAGTAGGATGCCAGCTAAATAGACACAGAAGGAATGATGGAATTGGAAAACCACTTGGTACTCATCCCAGTCATTGATTCAGGCAAGACTCATCCGTAGTGCTGATGCTCAGGGCATTTTTCACATTTTCTCCCATACTCACCGTGCTGGGCTCTTCCTTTCACTGACAGTGAACATATATAGAAGTGCTTTGGAAGCTACAAAGCAACCTACCAATCCAAGGCCTTTGGAGAGTGATGAGAAGTCTGAAGAGCTAACTCTTCGTGCCTATACATATAGTCCACCTCGGAGCCGGGAATCACAGTGACTCCTGTTTGGACTACCTGTGTCTGGCAAAGCTCCCTGTACACAGTAGGTGCTCATTAGTAACAGGAATACAGACGGTAGATATGTGTTCCCCTCTTGCTCCAGCACCAACCTCTGCATGCCACAAACATGCACACCCAGTGGGAGGATACATATGCCTATGTGCGTGTGAGTGCACACCTGTAAGTGTGTGCACACATGAGCATATAAGTGTGTGGGTAGTGTTTCCGTTTTATATGACGTGCTCAGATGCTCCCCCACAGTTACGTCAAAACCCACGTTGTCACCAGCCCCTGGGAGACAACATTTTCAATGCCCGTGAGATCTCAGTTCTTTGGACCCTCATTTTCTGAGCCCCACCTTATCCTTCCTTTATGAGTTCTCACTCTGTCATTGAATCCAGATAAATCTGGAAGCGTCTAATGCCCTTGGCAAGATACACTGCAGTCTTGGCTCTTGCTGGAGACTTGCTTGCCTGGCCCTTTTCTGCCTGACACAGTAACCATTCCTGGGACCCCTGCTCTGCGAGACCCTTGCCGCGATGTGCTTTGGATTGAGCTAGACCTGCATTTCAGTGCCATCCTGGCTCCCCTGTTTGCCAGCCTGTGTGACTCGGGGCAAGTTACTGATCCACTCTGTGCCTCAGTTTGCCCACTGGGAAACCAGGGTTAGTAGTGCCCATATCATCATGTCACCTGACTTGGTGGAGGAGCTTGGCACAGAGTCAGGCACATAGCATAGACTCCACCAAGGGCAGCTTCCCTCATCCTCCTCCTTTGGGGGATCTCTAGGGTGGGTGTAAGTGAAGGTAGTAGCATTTTGTCCATAAAGGGGAACAAAGGATGTCCAGGAAGGGGCCATTTGTTTCAAGCAGATAGTGGCCCTCTGGTCTATGTAGGGTGCGGGCATTTCCTCTACACTTTTCAGGAGCCGTGAAGTGTGAAGCGTCTCATCTAGCCAGTGCTAACTCTGCCTCAGCAGTCGGTTTGGCAGGCTCCCGTGACTCGGCTCTGCTGGCTCACCTTCTTCCTCTCCAACCCGGAGCCCACCTGCACCCCTTCTTCCGTCGTCTGACAGTTGGGGCTGGATGGGGCCTGTCTCACCATTTCCCCCTCCATTCCCCAGCGGGGTTCAGTGGGTTCAGTGCCTGCCCCACCGCGGCGTGCTCCTCTGCCATTCCCGCTCCTTGGTTGGACCTGGGGAGTCTGGGGCCCAAATGTGAGCGTGTGTCATAGTGCGTGGGTGGCACCGTGTGTGGGCAGCGCTGACGTCCCGGGGCAGGTGGGTCTGTTCTCCTGGCTGGTGACTGTGCTACGCTTCCTCAGGGAGGGCCGGTGACTGGCTGGTTTACAAGCCCAGCATGACGGAGGAGGAAACAGAAACAATCTTTCTTGTCTGAGAAAAAAAGGAGGCCTGACGATTCCTGGCATGATTCCTGTGTCTCTGAAGCAAGTCACTGCACCTCCCTGAGCCTCAGCCTCTTCCTCGGTAGAGCCGGGATCTGTGAGGATTAGCAGTTGTTCACTCATTCATTCATTAGCAAGTTGATGACACTTCAGTGAGCAGGACAGGAACTCTCTCCTTCCGCATGTAAGTGCTTATCACCCTATAGATAATTATAAATATAAATAAGCCCAATCATCAAATGTTCCAGGTGGCTCCAGCCAGATCCCCATTTTCCAAGGTGCCTCAGTTGGAGAAAAGCAAAATGAAAAACTGGCTCACTGTAACCTTAAGAGCTGCAGGACAAGACAAGGGGGTCAAGGGCACAAGAGAGAGCTTTGGGGTCAGAGTTCAGGCTTCTAAGCTTAGCCCAGTCAATTTCCATTCCCCACACTGGCCTCAGTTTCCACCTCTGCAGAATGGAGTTAGTGCCCACTTTGCCAGGTAGCTGGGAGGGGTCAAGTGTTGATTCTGTGATCATATTGTAGCACCCCCGCCCTCTCAACTCTGGATCTGACTCTGGCTGGATCTCAAGTCACATCCCCTGTCTGGGTTTCATGGTCTTGTTGGTGAAGTGAGGGGACTGGTCAGGACAGCAACCGAGGCCTCTCCTTGCTCTGTGGCTTCATCCCATCTTCCTTCACTTTTTCCCCTCCTATACAAAACAGCTACATTTTTAGCAGACCCTGGACTTGGCTTCCCATGTGAATTAAATTCAGTAAATCCTCACCCAAGCCTCAGGGAGTGCTGTAGGAGTTACGTGGGCAGGATGCAGACATCAACTGTATCCTCCTCTCCAGAAAAGTAATACCACCATTGTTCATATTTAGAGTCATCAAATGATCATTGTTCTTTCTGCTATAAGCCCCCAAACCCTATATTCACCAAGAACCCTCATTTGGCCTAAATCAGAGTTATCAAAATAGAATTTCCATTTGTAAAATTTATTTTTTGTTTGCATCAACTAATTAATTAAAAGAATGGTCTATGGCCATACCATACTCTATCTACCCCATATACTTCCACTGGATACCATACTCTATCTACCCTGAATGCACCCAGTCTCATCCAATTAAAGGGATACTATGTATTTAATTTAAAGAGTAACATAAGGCCAGTTGTGGTGGCTGATGCCTGTAATTCCAGCACTTCAGGACGCCAAGGCAGGTGGATCACTTAAGGCCGGGAGTTTAAGACCAGTTTGGCCAACATGGTGAAACCCCATCTCTACTAAAAATACAAAAATTAGCCTAGTGCAGTGCCTGTAATCTTAGCTACTCAGGAGGCTGAGGTGGGGGGATCACTTGAGCCCAGGAGATGAAGGTTGCAGTGATCTGAGATCGTGCCACTGCACTCTAGCCTGGGTGATGGAGTGTGTACCACTGCACACTAGCCTGGGTGATGCAGTGTGTGCCACTGCACTCTAGCCTGGGTGATGGAGTGTGTACCACACTGCACACTAGCCTGGGTGATGGAGTGTGACTCTCTCTCTCAAAAAAAGAGACCTAAATAAAACTAAATAAAAAATAAAAAGTGACATTTAAACATTTTGTTTTTTCATACAGGAAAAAGGAAGGCAAGTGTGGTGGGTCATTCCTATAATCCCAGTACTTTAGGAGGCTGAGGTGGACCAATCACTTGAGGTCAGTAGTTTGAGACCAGCCTGTGACGCTTGGTAAAACTGCATCTCTACAAAAAATACAAAAATTAGCTGGGCATGGTGGCATGCATCTGTAGTCCCAGCTACTCAGAAGACTGAGGTGGGTGGATTGATTGAGCCCTGGAGGTCGAGGCTGCAGTGAGCCGTGATTGTGCCATTGTACTTCAGCATGGGTGACAGAGGATTTTTGACCTGTCTCAAGAAAAAAGAAAAAGAAAAAGCGTCCCTAAGCAGGAAGTGAAATCCCTCTGGCATCCCCCTCCTCCCCTGGTGCAAAGGCCACCACTGTAGAGCCGGGATCTGTGAGGATTAGCAGTTGTTCTCTCATTCATTCATCAGCAAGTTGATGACACTTCAGTGAGCAGGACAGGAACTCTCTCCTTCTGCGTATAAGTGCTTATCACCCATGCTGGTTTCCTTTATTAGACTGGGCTCTTTGGTGTGCCAGGGATAATCTTGGCCTTTCTTTGGGAAGGCAATGGAGGCAGAGATTACTCTGACTTCCCAGCCAGGAGCTCTGAATCCTGAAAGGAACAAGAGTGGACGATTCCCAGGGAGTTCAGGGTCTACCAGAAGGCTAGAGGGATGGCAGCTACTCAGTATGGCTCAGGATGGCTGCTGAGGACTAGTTCAGTTCCTCTGTGGTCTCCAGGGTATCAAAGCCTTGGGCTCATGGTTCTGCCAAGACAATCTTCAATTCACTTGCAAGAGATCAACTGACTTCTTCAGAGAAGGTCTTCTACGAATATTTATTGAGTGACTATGATGGGCCAGAAATAACTCTTGGCCTTGAACTGAAGTTGGAATGAGGGTAAATTAGGCAGTGGAACTGGAAAGACCCTTACTGTGTAAGTGACAGGAAAGGCGATAACACTGACTGGACACTTACTATCTGTCAAGGGCTTTGATTAGGTTATTTAAAAAAAATTTTTTTTTTTTTTTTTTTTTTTTGAGACAGAGTCTCACACTGTTGCCCAGGCTGGAGTGCACGATCTCGGCTCACTGCAACCTCCACCTCCCAGGTTCAAGCGATTCTCCTGCCTCAGCCTCCTGAGTAGCTGGGACTACAGGTGCGCACCATCACGCTCAGCTAATTTTTGTATTTTTTTTTTTTTTTGAGACGGAGTCTGGCTCTGTTGCCCAGGCTGGAGTGCAGTGGCCAGATCTCAGCTCACTGCAAGCCCCGCCTCCCGGGTTCACGCCATTCTCCTGCCTCAGCCTCCCGAGTAGCTGGGACTACAGGCGCCCGCCACCTCGCCTGGCTAATTTTTTTTGTATTTTAGTAGAGACGGGGTTTCACCGTGTTAGCCAGGATGGTCTCGATCTCCTGAACTCATGATCCACCCGTCTCGGCCTCCCAAAGTGCTGGGATTACAGGCTTGAGCCACCGCGCCCGGCCAATTTTTGTATTTTTAGTAGAGACGGGGTTTCACCATGTTGGTCAGGCTGGTCTCTATCTCTTGACCTTGTGATCCCAAGTGCTGGAATTACAGGTGTGAGCCACTGCGCCCAGTCTTTAAAAATTAATTTTTAAGGACACAAGTAAAGTGATGTAGGAATACATTTTCCTTGTACAAATGAAAGCTACAGATGAGGCTAAATCTCCCTTTGATCTCCAGTTCCAATCTTGGCTTCCTTCCACCTCTCCAGCGGCAACACCTATTTTCAATTTGGTGTGACTCCTTCTAACTTTTTTCTGTGCATTTTACATACATGTGTGTTTTGCTTCATTAGACTTTTAAGTTTAATGATATTGTGCATGTTATCCAGCCACCTAACTTCTGGGTTAACAATATATCTGGGAGATCAGGTGAGTACAAACCTACCCATCCCCTATATGCCAAGGCCTTCCACATGGAACATTCCATTGGCTGCTCCCACACCGCCTCCACTTTGCAGATGAGCAGAGGCTCAGTGAATGTTTAAGTGACTCACCACAGCTGGTGAGTAGTGAGGCAGGATTCAGACAAGGATTTGTCTCTCCAGGTTTAGCATGAATCTGTCCTCCACCTAATCTGCCTATAGTTTCTTTCTTTTTTTTTTTTTTTTTTTTTTGATTCCCTGACATCATCAAGAGGGCCATTTAAATAGAAGACTAGGCCGGGCGCGGTGGCTCAAGCCTGTAATCCCAGCACTTTGGGAGGCCGAGACGGGCGGATCACGAGGTCAGGAGATCGAGACCATCCTGGCTAACACGGTGAAACCCCGTCTCTATTAAGAAATACAAAAAACTAGCCGGGCGAGGTGGCGGGCGCCTGTAGTCCCAGCTACTCGGGAGGCTGAGGCCGGAGAATGGCGTAAACCCGGGAGGCGGAGCTTGCAGTGAGCTGAGATCCGGCCACTGCACTCCAGCCTGGGTGACAGAGCGAGACTCCGTCTCAAAAAAAAAAATAAATAAAAAAAATAAATAGAAGACTGGTCATAATGCAAAGAACTCATTGACCACCTCACTTCCCTGTTAAAATACCTCCATGGCTCCCCAGTGCCCAAGAAACAGAGTCTAAGTCCCTCTACCTGGTGAGAAAGGATCTTCTAGACATGGTTCCCGTTACTTTCTCCACCCTCCACTGGCCAGGCTCTGCCACACGGTCACCTTCCCAGAAAGAAATAAACTACAGTACTTGTGGTTCCCTTCGTGCCATGCCGTTTTTCTCCTCCGTGTCTTTGCTCATGTAGTCCTCTTTGCCTGGAAGAACTCACCTTCACCCCTCTTTGCCTGGCTTATTGCAGCTCATCCTTTATGACTTCATACAAGGGCCATCTCCTTTTGGTTGCTCTCCCTATTACCACAGGCTGGGTTAGTCCCTTCCCCATGGTCCACAATGTCTTGTACATTCCATTCTAATGGTCATTGTATCTGCCTCCCAACCTTGAGGGGGTAGCTCCTTGAAGGGACAGTCACTGTCTCATTCACCTGTGTCTCTAGGTGCCGAACAAGGTTTGCAGACCTGGTGGGTGCTGCATCCGTGTTTGTGGGGCACACAGATGCCTCAAGAGAGAGAATGGTTGAGTTTGTTATCTTGTATTGGGAGTAATGAGGGGAAAGAGACTAGGTACATAAGATGGTAGTACTAAGAAGAGAAACCGAAGATGTCCTGAATCAAATTTAGCCAAAAGGCCATCGCACTACGCAGAAGGATGTTACCTGTGTTGGGCCATATATTCTCAAGCCATCTCCCAGCTCTACAATTTCAATTAGCTCCATTATTTCCTCTTTTTATCTCTTTCATCTGCTCTGTAGGCTGTTGAAAGGGGATTTGTGTCAAGATTTTCATTTGAAATCAGTCCGATCAAGGACTGGCTGGGTCCCGTGGCTTGATCTCCTTGGTTACATCCCCTTGTTTCCAAAGGACATCAAAACTCTCTGCCCACTCTTGAAACTGGCAGGGAATTTCTGAGAAAAGGGACCAGGGAATTTGCTTTTCGGAGGAACATTTCCCTCCCCAAGATAACGGTTAAAACTCATTATCTCCTAAGTAGCATTTAGCCTCAAAATTCCAATGTCATCTTTTATTGCTAGTAGCATTGGGGGAAGCCCAGAGCTTTCACCCGTCTTCTCTCACTTCCCTTTTCTCTGAACAAATTTGAGGGGAATACTCTCTTTGTTTCTTTTTTTCTTATTGTAATTTAATGCTTTTTTTCATTATAAAAGTACAAAAGACTATTTTAAAAACACAAAAAGTATAAAGTAAAAAGAAAGTCCCACTACTGAGACACCATTATATTTAGAATTCTTCCAGGCTTTTTTCTATATATAGCATTTAAAAATAATTATGTGTTATCATTCAGATACCAAAAAGTGTATGTAACATGTATGTATAAATTAAAGAATAAATATAGAATGAATACCCGTGTATCCATCACCCAGCTTAAGAAATAATAGACCATCATCAATATCCAAGAAACCCTCTCACGCCCAACTCTGATCATGCGCCTCTTCCTACCCACCCTGAGTAGTCACCATCTTGAATTTGTGCGAATCATTCTTTTTTTTTTTTTTTTTTAAGACAAGGTCTTGCTCTGCTGCCTTTGCTGGAGTGCAGTGGCATGATCATGGCTCACTGCAGCCTCGAACTCCTGAGCTCAAGCAATCCTCCTTCCTCAGCCTCCTGAGTAGCTAGGACTACAGGCACGAGCCACCATGCCTGGCTAATTTTTTATTTATTATAGAGACAGAGTTTCACCATGTTTCCCAGGCTGGTCTCACACTCCTGAACTCAAGCAATCCTCCCACCTCAGCCTCCCAAAGTGCTGGGATTACAGATGTGAGCCACCATACCTGGCCCCTTTGCTTTTCTTTATATAGTTTTACTATAGATAGATAGATAGATTAGATAGATAGATAGATAGATAGATAGATAGATAGATAGATAGAGTCCCAAAATGATGTAATGTTTTTGACCTTTATATATAATTGGATTGCCTTCTTTTGCAATTTGCCCTTTTCATGTATTATGTTTGTGCGATTTGCCCATATTGACGGTGTAGGTTTAGATCATTCATTGTCATTGCTATACAAGAATACACTGTATGAACACACTGCACTCTACCTCTGCTCCTGCTGATACACACGTGGGTGGTTTCCAGGAATTTTTTTTTTAATCTTTAAAACATTTTATTAAGTTAAATGATTATTAATATTTTTCTATTGTGATATACACATGTACATACAGCATATACATGTGTATGTGTTGTATACACGTGTATATATGTCTATACTCTCTCTCTGTATATAAACATTTACCATTTTAGCATTTCTTTTCTTTTTTTTTTTTTTTTTTGGAGATGGAGTTTCTCTCTTGTCTCCCAGACTGGAATGCAGAGGTGCAACCTCAGCTCACTGCAACCTCTGCCTCCCGGGTTCAATCGATTCTCCTGCCTCAGCCTTCCGAGTAGCTGGGACTACAGGCGCCTGCCACCACGCCCGGCTAATTTTTGTATTTTTAGTAGAGATGGGATTTCTCCATGTTGGCCAGGCTGGTCTTAAACTCTGGACCTCGAGTGATCCGCCTGCCTCAGACTTCCAAAGTGCCAGCATTACAATTGTGAGCGACCAGCCCCAGCCTCATTTTAGCCATTTTTAAGTGTATAGTTCAGTGGTATTAAGTACATTCACACTGTTGTGCAACCATTACCACCATCCGTCTCCAGAATTTTTCATCTTCCCAAACTAAAACTCTGCACCCATTAAGCAATAACTCTCCATTCCTCTCTCCATGCAACCTTTGGCAAGCAGCATTCTACTTTCTGTCTCTATGAATTCGATGACTTTAGGAACCTCATATAAGTGGAATGATACAGTATTTATCTTTTTGTGAGTCTAGCCTATTTCACTTAGCATAATGTCCGCAAGGTTCATTCATGTTGTTGCATATGTCAGAATTTCCTTCCCTTTTGAGGCTGAAAGATATTCTGTTGTATGTATATACTATATTTTGTTTATTTATTTATCCATTGATGGACATTTGGGTTGCTTCCACCTTTTTTAGCTATTGTGAAGAATGCTGCTATGAACATCAGCATAAAATATCTGTTTGAGTCCCTGCTTTCAATTCTTCTTCTTCTTTTTTAAAACAGTCTTGCTCCGTCACTCAGGCTGGAGTGCAGTGACGCAGTCTCGGCTCACTGCAACCTCCACCTCTCAGGTTCAAGCGATTCTCTTGCCTCAGTCTCCCAAGTAGCTGGGATTACAGGTGCATACCACCACACCCGGCTAATTTTTGTATTTTTAGTAGAGATAGGGTTTCACCGTGTTCAGGCCAGGCTGGTCTCGAACTACCGGCCTCAAGTGAGCCACCTGCCTCAGTGTTAGGCCTCTGAGCCCAAGCTAAGCCATCATATCCCCTTGTGACCTGCACGTGTACATCCAGATGGCCCGAAGTAACTGAAGATCCACAAAAGAAGTGAAAACAGCCTTAACTGATGACATTCCACCATTGTGATTTGTTTCTCCCCCACCCTTAAGAAGGTTCTTTGTAATCCCCACACCCTTAAGAAGGTTCTTTGTAATCCCCCACACCCTTAAGAAAGTTCTTTGTAATTCTCCCCACCCTTGAGAATGTACTTTGTGAGATCCACTCCCTGCCTGCAAAACGTTTCTCCTAACTCCACCGCCTGTCCCAAAACCTGTAAAAACTAATGATAATCCCACCACCCGTTGCTGACTCTCTTTTTGGACCCAGCCGCCCGCACCCAGGTGATTAAAAAGCTTTATTGCTCACACAAAGCCTGTTTGGTGGTCTCTTCACACGAACACTTGAGACACTCGGCCTCCCAAAGTTCTGGGACTACAGGCGTGAGCCACCACACCAGACCCCTGCTTTCAGTTATTTTGCGTGTATTCTCAGAAGTGGAATTGCTGGATCATATGGTAATTCTATGTTTAACTTGAGGATTCACCGTGTGTTTTCCACAGTCTCTGCACATGCTACATTCCCACCAGTAGTGCACAAGCGTTCTAATTTCCCCACATGCTCACCAACACCTGTCATTTTCCGGTATTTTTATTAAAAAAAATATATTTTTTAATCATAGCCATCCTAATGTGTGTAAAATGGTCCCAGAATTTTATTTATTTTTTTGAGACGAAGTCTCACTCTGTCACCCGGGCTGGAGTGCAGTGGCACAATCTTGGCTCACTGCAACTTTCGCCTCCCAGGTTTAAGTGATTCTCCTGCCTCAGCCTCCCAAGTAGGTGGAACTACAGGCGCGCACCACCATGCCCAGCTAATTTTTGTATTTTTAGTAGAAACGGGATTTCACCATGTTGGCCAGGCTTTTCTCAAACTCCTGACCTCAAGTGATCTGCCCGCCTCAGCCTCCCAAAGTGCTGGGATTACAGGTGTGAGCCACCAGGCCCAGCTGTTTCCAGAATTTTTAAATAAACAACAGCTATGACCATTCTTGTATATATACCCTGATGCACACGTACAAGAGTTTTTCTAGTTATGTAATTAGAATTGGAATTGCTGGGTCATAAGATGTGAGTGTTCTATTTCTAAAGTGGCAGCACCAACGCACAGTGTTATCAAGAGTAGTTGGTCATCACAGTTGCTCCACATCCTAACATTTATGATTGTCAGACTTTCAGTTTTTTACCAGTTTGGTGGGTATAGAATGATATTTCATTGTGGTTTTATTTTGTATTTCCATGACTGATAATGAAATTGAGCATCTGGTCATAAGCTCCTTTCTCACATTTGTTTCCTGTTATGTAAAATATCTGTTTAAGTCTTTTGCCTATTTTTCTATGAGATTATCTTAGTTTTATGAATTGGTAAGACTTTATTTTGGATACTAATCATTTATTCATTATATATTAAAATATCTTCTCTAAATTTATGGCTTATCATTTCATGTACTATGATGTATTTTAAATTATTATCTAAAACGATTTTTTTTTGAGACGGAATTTCGCTCTTGTTGCCCAGGCTGGAGTGCAATGGTGTGATCTCTGTTCACTGCAACCTCCACCTCCCGGGTTCAAGTGATTCTCCTCCCAAGTAGCTGGGATTACAGGCGCGCACCACCATGCCCAGCTAATTTTTGTATTTTTAGTAGAAATGGGATTTCACCATGTTGGCCAGGCTTTTCTCAAACTCCTGACCTCAAGTGATCTGCCTGCCTCAGCCTCCCAAAGGCTGGGATTACAGGTGTGAGCTACCGTGCCCAGCCAAAAACAAATTTTTTAAAGAGATAGTCTGGCTGTGTCACCCAGGCTGGAGTGCAGTAATGTAATCATGGCTCATCGCAGCCTCAACTTCTCAGGCTCGAGAGATCCTCCCATCTCAGACTCCTGAGTAACTGGGACTACGGGTGCATGCCACCACACACAGCTAATTTGTATTTTTTGTAGAGACAGGGTCTTGCTATGTTGCCTAGATTGGTCTTGAACTCTTGGCCACAAGCAATCCTCCCACCTAGGCCTCCCAAAGTGCTGGGATTACAGGTATGAGCCACTGTGCTTGACCTATGATGTCTTTTAATGAACAGAAATGATTTTATCAAATGTGCCAGTTTTTTTTTTTTAATCACAAGCTTACTGTTTCAAGAAAATGTCAGTCTTTTTCTTTGTGGTTGCATTTTCTGTATTTTGCTTAAAAAATCTGTCTCTACCCTGAGATCATAAAAATATTCTACATTTTCTTCTAAGAGTTTTAGGGATTTATTTTCACATTTAGGACTTTGATCCACCTAGAATTGAGTTTTTATGTGTTAAGGGGTATTGTCTTTCCAATTTGGATAGCCAATTGTCCCAGCTTTATTTATGAAATAAATTGTTCTTCGCCCATTAGTCTTCAGGGCATCCTCCACCAGAAATCAGGTATTCTGGATCCATGTATGGATCCATTTTGAGGTCCTTCATCCTGTTCCATCATTTGTTTGTCAATCTCTATGTCATTTTCATACTGTCTTAATTGTGGTTATTTACAGTACATCTCAATATTTGGAGGTCAATTACCTGCCCAGAATTCTGCTTTGGGCAAGTCTTAGTCTTTCTTGGTCCTTTGCTCCTTCATATAAATTGAAGTTTCAGCTTGTCAAATTATATTAAAAACAGCTTGGGGCTTTTGGTTGAAATGGCATTAGGATGCTGGGTGCGGTGGCTCACATCTGTAATCCCAGCACTTTGGGAAGCTGAGGCAGGCAGATCATGAGGTCAGGAGTTTGAGACCAGCCTAGCCAATATGGCAAAACCCCGTCTGTACTAAAAATACAAAACTTAGCCAGGCATGGTGGGACACATGTGTAGTCCCAGCTACTTGGGAGACTGAGGCAGAAGAATCTCTTGAACCCGGGAGGTGGAGGTTGCAGTAAGCCGAGATCACACCACTGCACTCCAGCCTGGGTAACAGAGTGAGACTCCCTCTCAAAAAAAAAAAAAAAAAAAAGAAAGAAAGAAAGAAAGAAAAGAAGAAGACGAAAAAAAAGAAATAGCATTAGGACAATTTGAAGATAATTGCCTTTCTGTCCATGAACATGGTATGCATCTCCATATATTTAGGTTTTCTTTAATGCCACTTAATACAATTTACAATTTTCTTAAAGAGGTCTTGACAACTGTGCAGGGAAAAACTTTGTCAAACCATGTTTTTCTTCTGCTTTCACACCATCACAACAATCATCAACACAGCAGAAGACTTCTGTGACCAAATAAATATGTGGTATTTTCCCCATACACTAAGCAATGGACAATAGCTGGGTGTCCTCCAATTCAATTTCAACACTATCTGCATGGAGATAGTGTCAGATACCACAGGGTGAGGGGTCAGTTCCCAAGACTGGCCATCCCCCCCCAACCCAAGAAGAAGAGATGTGTAGGGTGAGGTATAGGGGAAAGGATGTGGGGTTTCCATGCCCTCCCTGGGTATGCTACCCTCTGGGAACTTCCATAAGTTCAGCTACTTGAAAGTTCTCCAAACCTCGTCCTCTTGGGTTTTTATTGGAGCTTCATGATGTCAGTCAGTATTCCTTCCTCCAGGATATTGGGCAGGACCCTTTCTGGGGAGGGTCTTACAACCCACAGACAAAAAGATGGGGGAAGATTAGAGTTCTTCCTTGAAGTAAGTGAAATGGGGGCAGAAGAGTTGCTGTTTCCTGAGACCCAACTCACCCAACATCGTAATAAAACAATGTAACTAGGGCTGTGGGATTACGAACCAGGAACTGTGGATGAAAATCAATACCGATCATAACACCATAATGACTTACCTTGGAGACTTTATATTTGTGGTTGCTTTTGTAAATATTATGTTGTATCCATGTATAGGTTTCCTAAAATATGCTTATAGTCACACTGCCTGTAATGTGCTTTTCTTTTCCTTATGGTGACTAACCTGCGATTACTGGACACCCACATTTCTGGTTCTCATTTTGTTGTAGTCTCACTAGGTGTTTAGTTTTCCCCTAACAAATTGAGGTTTGGGGGCTGGGCTCAATGGCTTATGCCTGTAATCCCAGCACCTCGGGAGTCTGAGTGGGAGGATTGCTTCAGCCCAGGAGTTTGAGATCAGCCTGGGCAACACAGGAAGACCCCATCTCTACAGAAAAATCAAAACTTGGCTGGGTGTGGTGGTACACCCCTGTGGTCCCGGCTATTCAGGAGGCTGAGGCAGGAGGATTGCTTGAGCTTGGGAGGTTGAGTCTGCAGTGAGCCATTATATCACTACTGCACTCCAGCCTGGACAACACAGTGATACCCCATCTCAAAAAAGAAAAGAAAACAAAACCAAACAAAAATCAAATAATAAAATAATTTAGGGTTTTGGGCCTGACAACCTTGAATTGCAATCCTTGCTCTTAGACCACATCTTTAACCCCTCTATGCTTGTGTTTCTCATCTTTAACAAGGAAAGAACAGGGATACCTCCCTCGTGAGGTAACTGTGATGGTTAAATGAGATAATAGATCAAACGCCTAGTATGGTGCCTGGCACGCAGCAAGAGCTCAATGAAAGTGAGCAATATATTACCATTTCTCAACAAAAACTTTTCCTTTTCTTCTATTTTGCTATATATTGATTGTTCTAGCTGAAATCAGTGTTCAAAAAATTGGGGCAGAAAAATCAGGGTTTCTGTTTTCTTTTGCACCTTCTCTCCCTCTCACACACTATTCCTCCTTCAGCTCATTTGCCAGAGCTAAATACAGGTGGTCAGTGTTGGCCTGAGGGCTTACAGACCCTCCAGTTGCTAGCAGAGTGGAGTGTGAGGACACCTCCTCCCTTGAGGATGCCACCTCCAGGCTGGGCCTTGAATCTGTTTCTTCTTCCCCAGCCACTGCCCGAGTTCAGGTCTCATGGCTGTTCCCTGGTCTCCCTGCCTCCTACCTCTCCCTATCTTGCCACCTGAGCAAACCTTCCCATATCTCAACTATACCACCTAATGGTGCCACCCTCTGATTAGAGCCTTCCATGGCTCCCTAGTGCCCTCAAGATGAAGTCTAAACTCATTAATCTGCTTGTTTAGGCCCTGTATAATCTGGCCTCCACCTGAATCCACCTTTGCAAAAATTATAACGGTGAGAAAATTATGACAGTAAAAGAGATCTGACCTAACCAACTCCGTCTTGCCTTTAATTTCCAAACTGCTCTTGATCATTCCCAGGTATGGCCCAAGTTAACTTTGGGAGAAATTTAGTTTATAGTTTAAATCAAAGGTGTCCAATCTTTTGGCTTCCCTGGGCCGCATTGGAAGAAGAAGAATTGTCTTGGGCTACATATAAAATACATTAACACTAATAATAGCCGATGAACTTAAAAAAAAAAAAAAACGCAAAAACAAAAACAAAAACAAAAACAAAAACCCCTCACAATGTTGTAAGAAAGTTTACGAATTTGTATTGAGCAGTATTGAAAGCGGTCCTGGGCCACGTGTGGCCTGAGGGCTGTGGGTTGGACAAGCTTGGTTTAAAAGACGGTAGCCCTTCCCAAAAACTAAACCACTTTTGTAAAACTAATGAAAGGCCACCAGTTTAGGAGAATGAGAGGGGCCTGAATTCTGTTAAGGTGTAGACATCATTAAATGATTACCAGCCATTATTCCAGAGGTCACAAGATTTGCAACTTCCCCTCAATTACTCCCGTAAATAACATCACTATTGTAGAAGCTAAGATTGGCCTTTTAAGATGTCTTTTCAGAGTTTTGCATTTCTGACAACTGGATGGCCCTACCTGGACCCCTGACTCTCCACTCACCCAGTCCTGAGGCCTCCACCCAGAAGTGGACTCAGTACACGAGGACCATTTTCCTCACCGCTATGATTGCATCCCCATCCAGTCAGCAGCACCCATACCCCAGCCTCCTAAACTGTCTTTAAAAAACCCTAGCCTCCAGATTTTCTGGGAGGCTGGTGTGCGCAATAATAAAACTCCGGTTTCCTGTTCAGCAGGCTCTGCGTGTGTAAACTCTGTCTCTGTTCCATTCCCCTGGGCAGCAGGCAAGATGAACCCATTGGGTGGTTACATACCTATCACTTACCAAACACCTATTCTGTGTCTTACACATGTTGGTGGTTCGATATACAAAATTGTTGAGTAGAAATCGATCATTCTCTCTCTCTTGCTCTTTTTTTTGTTTGTTTGTTTAAGAGACAGGGTTTTGCTCTGTCATTCAGGCTGGAGTGCAGTGGTGTGATCACATAGCTCACTGTAACATCGGACTCCTGGGCTTAAGCAATCCTGCCGCCCCAGCCTCCCAAGCAGCTGGGACTGTAGATGGGAACTAACATACCCAGCTAATTTGTGTGTGTTTTTTTAGAGATGGGATCTTGCTACATTGCCCAGGCTGGTGTGATCACATAGCTCACTGTAACATCAAACTCCTGGGGCTCAAGCAATCCTGCCGCCCAAGCCTCCCAAGCAGCTGGGACTATCGGTGGGAACTCACATACCCAGCTAATGTGTGTGTGTGTGTGTGTTTGTAGAGATGGGATCTTGCTACATTGCCCAGGCTGGTGTGATCACATAGCTCACTGTAACATCAAACTCCTGGGGCTCAAGCAATCCTGCCGCCCAAGCCTCCCAAGTAGCTGGGACTATGGGTGGGAACCAACATACCCAGCTAATTTGTGGGGGGGTTTTTGTAGAGATGGGATCTTGCTACGTTGCCTGGGCTGGTCCTGGACTCCTGGGCTCAAGCGATCCTCCCACCTCAGCCTCCCAAAGCACTGGACATTCTTCCATTTTATAGATGAGGACCCTGAGGTTCAGAGAGCTAAAGTAAGTCATCAGAGACCCCACAACTAGAAAGTACAGATGCAAGATTTAAATCCAAGTCTCTTGCTTCCAGGCTGACTTTCTTTGCAGTGGTACTTTGGCTTTCTCACCAGGGGACGAAACCTCAGTTTAAAAAGGAAATAACCCCGGGAAAGGTAACACATTGATTTGAGCTCTTTTACACGTCATCTGCAGAGGTGAGTAAGAGGGTCTGAAAGGGGGCAGGGAAAGGGTAAAGGTTAAAAGAGCAGCCGGAGGTAAAATAGAAAGTGTGCGGGCTGACACTGTTCACCTAAGGCTGAGATCTGGGCTGGGGGCTGGGCTAAACGTGGGGGCAGGCAGTGGTGACGCAGCCAATGGGAGGGGCAGGGCGGGCCGGTGGTGAGGTCAGGGCTGAGCATGACATAAGCCGGGGATGGAGGAAGTGATTATGACCAGGAAATAAGCCTGCTGAAACCACCCTTGGAGGGCTGGCAGAATATTCCTGGCATCAACTGACATTTAAAAAATAGTAGTAACTACATCTTAAACATCTCTGTGCCTTTATTCACAGTGGTTATTATTATTCCTGCTTTACAGAGAAGGAGATTGAGGCTCAAGACAGCCAAGGGGACTTGCTCAGGGCACCCGGCTAAGATGTGACAAAATCCAGAATGCGTTACAGGCCTTCGTGGTTCCTCAGGCCTCCCCTTCACTGTGCTTCACTGTGTAGTCAGCTTGATTCCTCCAAATGTGGCCGCACAATTTGGAAACCACACAAAGATCATCAGGGTTCTGCTCGATAGAAAATACAGAATACAGAAGAGGCGAAAGGAGAAAGATGCTGGTAATCTTATCGTCGGGTGGACACAGTATTAACCTCCCCTCTGTTCTGCCCTTCCACACCCCATGCTCTGGGCACCCAGGACATAATTCCCTGCTCAAATATCCCCGAATCTATTTCCAGGGCCTACCTAGGCCTCTTTCCACATCTGACCAAACAAGAGTAGACCTTGGGCTGAGGGATGACCAAAGGGCAGCTTTGGGGGCGAGGGTGTGGGCAAGGCAAGTTCAGGCTGGGCTGTCCACACAGCTTCCCAGAGGCTGGATCGGGGCAGGAAGGGAAGGGGTAGGCAGGGCTTGAGGACCTCCTTTTGTTCTGTTTCCCTGTGTCCTAAACTGAGAGTGACAGGCCTGGGTGGGGGTATGATTACTGTCTCTCTAAAACCAACATACCTCCAAGGAAGAAATTGTTCAAAAGTGTGGCAAACGGTCAGCTAAAGCCCCTGACCTTCCCCACAAGTAACCCCTGTAAAGAGGTTTTTGTGAGTCTGAGCAGGCTCCCAGGGATGTCCTGAAGGACCACAGCAATCCAGTTTGGCCCTCAGCCCACTGTTTGTTTTGCCCATTTCTCAGTCTCTTAGCTTTGGAACTGTTAGGAAGAGCAGGGAGAAGCAAGCCGGCCAGAGTGCGGTGGAGCTGGGAGGGGCGTTTGACTGACAGCTCAGGGTGGGGCGCCAGGGATGCAGTGGAGAGAGGAGCTTGGGGAAAAGAGAAGGGGCATTGAAGTGGAGTTTTCAGAAGCCCTGATGGGCCTTGTGTGGTGTAACGCACTCCTCCATCTCTAGAGGAAACCAGCAGTAGAATCTATGTGACCGAGACATCGGGTTCTGGCAATATGGTGGACCTGAACATATATACTCATTATATGTATATTTCATAATAAAGAAAATACTTTTTAAAATCCACACATTTGGCAATGCTATAGGGTTGAATTTGTGGTTTAGAAGGAGATGGACTCTGGTGGGAATGACCTCAGTTCAGTAGGAGAGCAGCTGAAGGAGCTAGTACCAAGTGGGTATTGAGCCAGCCTGCCTGCCTGCCTTCCTTCCTTCCTTCCTTCCTTTCCTTCCCTTCCTTCTTCCCTTCCTTCCTTTCTTCTGTTCCTTTCTCCTCCCTCCCTATCTTCCTTCCTTCCTTCCTTTTCTTTCTTTCCTTCCCTTCCTTCTTCCTTTCCTTCCTTTCTTCTGTTCCTTTCTCCCCCCTCCCTATCTTCCTTCCTTCCTTCCTTCCTTTCTTCTGTTCCCTTCTCCTTCCTTCCTTCCTTCCTCCCTCCCTCCCTCCCTCCCTTCCTTCTTCCTCTCTCACTCCCTCTCTCTCCCTTCCTCCCTACCATCTACCGATTATCTGTCTATCATCTATCTATCTATCTATCTATCTATCTATCTATCTATCTATCTATCTATCTATCTATCTATCTATCTTCTATTATTATCTATCACCTACTCACTTTTCATGCACAAAGTGGATTAAGCTGTTCTGCAACCTGATTTTTAAATTCAGTGCTATCTCTTGGACAGCTACATCAGCCCGTAATGATCTATGACATCCCTTCCAAAGTTGGCTGCATGTGTTAGGAAACATATTCTTGAAGGTTGAAGAGATTCTATGTCCACATGTGGCTTCTGGGCTGGACAGGCCTGCAGTCAACCATTCAATCTTTTCAAAAGGCATTTGTCGGACTCTTGAAGTAACCTCCCACCCGGTCTCCTTGTCTTCCTGTGACAGTTTATTCTTGGTAAGCACTCAGAGTGATTGTGTCTCTCTCCTGCTCACAACCCTCCAGCGGTCCCCATATCACAGGTGCTCACAGGCCCTGCAGCATCTGCATCATCTTGGGGTCTTCACTCCAGTGTTATGTTCTCATTGACGTCTTCCCTGGCTGTCATGTTGAAAATGGCAACCCCTCTCCACCCAAGCGCCCTCCCCCATGCTCCCCTGCTTTATTTTCCCACCACACTCACCTGACATAGCCTATATCTTACGTGTTTGCTGTCTCCCAGCTCCCCTACCCTCACCCCAGAATGCCAGCTCCACAAGACAGATTTTTGTCTGCTGGTTTTGTTCTTTGTTTTTTAGGAGTTTTTTTTGTTTTTGTTTTTTTAGTCAGGGTTTCACTCTGTCAACCAGGTTGGAGTGCAGTGTCATAATCATAGCTCTTTGCATCCTTGAACCTCCAAGGCTCAAGCGATCTACCTCCTGAGTAACTGGGACTACAGGTGCATGCCACCACACCTGGTTAATTTGTAATCATAGCTCTTTGCATCCTTGAACCTCCAAGGCTCAAGTGATCCTCCTACCTCAGTCTCCTGAGTAGCTGGGACTATAGGTGCATGCCACCACACTTGCCTAATTTTTGTATTTTGTTTAGAGACAGGGTCTCGTTACATTGCCCAGGCTGGTTTTGAACTCCTGGGCTCAAGCAATCTTCCTGCCTCAGCCCCCCAAAGTGCTGGGATTACAGGTGTGAGCCACTGCACCCGGACCGTCTGCTGTTTGTCAGTCTCGGTTATCCCCAGAACCTAGAACAAGCCTGGCACCTCAGGAGTGGCTCACTAGATACTTGTTGAAGTGAATTGAATCTAGAAGCTGATTTCTGCAGGTGTGTTGCCTCTTGGCTTGTTACAGAGGAAGAAGAACTTCCCATCATTAAACCATCTACCTCTGACTCTTCTTGTTCTAAGTTGGATTGTTCCCCCTTATTACCATTCTCCCGATTTCTCTCACATTTCATCATATTGAGAGCAGTTAACAGTTGGAATGCTCACCATCTCATTGGATCCCCCATGTAATATGGTAGAAGAAGAAATGATTATTGTTAAGCTCTATACTGTTACTTGCTGCTTAAAACTCTCCAAATGAAGGACATCCTGCTAAGTGAAATAAGCCAGGCGCAGAAGGATAAATTCTGTGTTCTTACTCAAAACTCGGAGCTAATAAAGCTGATTCCATAGAGGTGGAGAGTAGAATAGTGGTTACCAGAGGCCGGGAAGAGAAGCGGGTAGGGAGGGGCAGGTTAATGGGTACAAATGGTTAGATAGAATAAATAAGTTCTGATGTTCTATGGCACAGCAGGGTGACTACAATTAACAGTAATTTATTATTTATTTTGAAGCAGCTAGAAGAGAGGATTTTGAAAATTCCCGGTACAAAGAAATAATAACCGTTTGAGATGATGGATATGCCAGTTACCCTGATTTAATCATTACACGTTGTCTGCATGTATTGAAATATCACGTGTACCCCATAAATATGTACAATTATATATTAATACCAATGAAAAGTTTTTAATGAAAATATTAGAAAGATCACAAAAAAGTCATCTTAACAGGTCACAAATGAACTTAAAAATAAAACCTCTCCAAATGGGTCACCAACTCACTTAAATGAAAACCAGGTACTCTAGCCAGACACAGTGGTGTGTGGCTGTAGTCCCAGCTACTTGGGAGGCTGAGGTGGGAGGATTGCTTGAGCCTGGGAGTTTGAGTCAAGCCTGGGCAACCTAGCAAGATCCTGTCTCCACAAAAAATTTTTTTGAAAAGGTACTTTATCAAGGCCCCTCTTCCCAACAGTGCTCCAGGTGCACTGGCCTCCTTCCATATCCCCAGGCTGCTGACACTTGCTGTACCATCTTCCTGGAATATGTCTCTATTAGCTTTCTAAGGTTGCCATAACAAAATCCCATACACTGGATAGTGTGTGATAGTGAAACAACAAAAGTTTATTCCTCACAGTTCTGGAGGCTGGAAGTCCAAGATCAAGGTGCCAGTAGGTTTGGTCTCTCCTTGGCTTGCAGATAACCATTTTCTCACTGTGTCCTCTTAGAGTCTTTTCTTTGTGCTCACGCATCCTTGGGGTCCGTCCTAATCTCCTCTTCTTGTGAGGACACCAGTCATTGGATTAGGGCCCACTGTAACAACTCGTTCTAACTTAACTGCCTCTTTAAAGGCCTTATCTCCAAATACATTCACATGCTGAAGTACTGGGAGTTAGGGCTTCCACATATGAATTTTGAGGGGGTAACAATTCAGTCTATAACACTGTCCCAATTCTTCAAAAGCCTGTTTCTAGCTGGACATGGTGGCTCACGCTTGTAATCCCAACACTTTGGGAGGCTGGGGTGGGAGGATTGCTTGAGCCCAGGAGTTTGATACTAGCCTGGGCAACAAAATGAGACCCTGTGTCTACACAAAAACACAAAACAAACAAACAAACAAACAACAAAATAAAAGTCTGATTCCTTACTCCTCATGATCTAGATATTAGCCTCAGGTGACTTTGCTTCCTGGAAGTCTTCCCTGGTTACCCCCATCCCATCAGTCCCCCTGTACCATAAGGACCTGCTGAGTTTTTCCCTTAGGTACAATCTATTGTTACTACATTTGCTATCTGCCTACTTGTTTATTGTCTGTCTCTCCTAGTGGTATCCTGGCAAATGTTTAACAATCAGCTTTTGGGTGCAGGATGGTTGTGGGTAGCGGGGAGGCTGTCTCATAGCGTCTGCCAGTTTCTGTGGTGCAAACATACCCACTGTGGCCAATTTCAGGCTACCAATGTGACGTCACATGGCTATCCAAATTCCTGAAAATCTAAAACAACCTGTTCTTGTGAGCAGGCGCAATCTGGCTTCAACTCTCCCACTACCAGGTAGACTCCCCTGAGGGCAGGGGCCTTGCCTTCTTCGTAGTCAAGTCTCTAAGGTCTAGAATATTTCCTAGGGCAGAAATATGGCTCAACAACTTGAATTCATTCTTGAATGAATAAGTTAAATGCTTAATCCCACTCTGAAGACCTTCCACGAGTTTGCCCTTTTGGCCACCCTCATCTCTTTGCTGGCCCTTTGGCTGCCTGGGCCCCTTTACCTCCTACATGTTGTGGTGCACCCCTGGCTATGTCCAGGTTCCCCAAAGGCCACATGTCCTTTCACTCCTCTCTGCCCAGACAGCCCTGAACCTGGATAACTTCTATTAGCCTTTCAGATGTAGCTGATGGCAGGCAATGTTTTTCTTAGCCCTGTAGGGTGACACAACCCCTGGGCTCACCAATTCCCTCTGCCCTGGATCATGGTGGCTGCTTCTTCCTCTGCCTCCCTTGGGGCTCCTGACCCAAGTTCCTGGTGCACAGCAGGGCTCATGTGAGTGAGTGAAGGCATATGGCAGAATATTAGCTATGGGGCAGGGGTAGAGTCGGTGGGGTGGGGAGGACTCACCTACAGCACAATTTGATCAAAGCCTGCACTTGCCCTGAAAGAATGAAGAAATTCTCCATTTATGAAAGTATGAAGAAACTGATGAGCAATTAAATGCCTGAGCCCAGAGTAATGATGATTAAGGAATGTTGGAAAAGGCATGATTACAAAGCTCTGATAGCATTTGAAAGTTCTAAGTTCCAGTGAGTTCAGGAGAGTGCTTTGGGTGGGTGGGGCCTGACTGTTATCAGAAGATGCCAGGCCCCTCGTTCCTGATCCATTAGATCACCAAGAGCTGAGAGTAAGGCGAGGTGTCACCATTTGTGCCCCACCTTACCTCACTGCCTTTTTTTTTTTTTTTTTTTTTTTGAGATGGAGTCTCGCTCTGTCACCCAGGCTGGAACTCAGTGGCACGATCTTGGCTTACTGCAACCTCTGCCTCCCGGGTTCAAGTGATTCTCTGGCTCAGCCTTCCGAATAGCTGGGATTACAGGTGTATGCCACCACGCCTGGCTAAATTTTTTACATTTTATTTTTAGTAGAGAGGGAGTCTCACCATGTTGGCCAGGCTGGTTTTGAACTCCTGATCTCAAGTGTTCCACTCACCTCGACCTCCCAAAGTGCTGGGATTATAGGTGTGAGCCACTGTGCTGGCACCTCACTGCCTTTTGAGAAGTAATTTGACCTGAAGGATGAGAAGGACCACGGGAAGATGTGGGGAAGGGGGTTCTTGCTGGTGGGTTCTTAAGGCAGGACAGTGTGTTCCATAAAACAGGATAATAATAAGGATTGCCTCCTACAGTGACAGAGAGGGTGAAATGAGATATCACCAGCACAGTGCTTGGGACAGAGCTTGGCTTACGGTAAACACTGAATGCAGGAGGACAGTGTTCACATGCATTTGTCCACCAGAATGTCACCTTCCTGAGGCAGGGTCTCTGTATCTGTCCCAGCTATATTTCCAGAGCCTAGAAACAGTGCCTGGCACCCGGTCGGCACTCAATACATGCTTGTCGAAGGCATGAGTGGGCCAATTACATAACCATCTTCTGGTAACAAACCCAGGGAGAGCGCTCCAGTACCCCGGCGCTTGGTTCCCACCGCTCAGTGCCGCAATCTGCTTATTTCCCCACTCGGCCTGCGCAGTCCTGGCAGGCAGTGACCGCATGCTGCTGATGACTCGGTACTTCTCTAAATGCTGCCTGGGGCTGGCGGAATCTCCAGGGCCCGGCTCATCAGGGTGAGCTGATGACTTGGGGCCCAGTGCGGCCCACTTTCCCGTTAGCTGAACCCGGGTCAGCGGGCTGGCTCAACCTTCAGGTTCTATCTGGGGAAGGGAACAGAACATTCAGCCTCAGGCAGGAAAGACGTTGCGCAGGCCCCTGAGAAGCAGGAAACAAGCGCTGGCCTGTCCCACTCCACTGCCTCTCTCTGTTTGGAGCTCACTTCTCTCCTCCCTCTGACCCTGAGGCTGCCCTCATCCTGGAAGATGATGAGGCTGTCACAGGAATATGGGTTTAGAGCTGGGGGCAAATTGATGGACCATCTAACAATAGCAACCTGTCGGACCAATGCTCAATCACTTAACTGAGCACTTTCTCGGTGTCTGGTCCTATGCTAAATGAAAAGGCTTGATTTCACTTACTCTAAACAGACACCCAACTGTTTCCCAAATACTCTGTTCTTTGATGCCACTGGGCCTTCACCCGGGTCGTTCTTGTTTAAAATGCCCTTCCTGGTAAATACTCACCCTTCGGCACCCAGCTCCTCTATCACCTCCTCTCAAAAGCCTTCCCCACGGCCGGGCGCGGTGGCTCAAGCCTGTAATCCCAGCACTTTGGGAGGCCGAGATGGGCGGATCACGAGGTCAGGAGATCGAGACCATCCTGGCTAACACGGTGAAACCCCGTCTCTACTAAGAAATACAAAAAATAGCCGGGCGAGGTGGCGGGCGCCTGTAGTCCCAGCTACTCGGGAGGCTGAGGCCGGAGAATGGCGTGAACCCGGGAGGCGGAGCTTGCAGTGAGCCGAGATCGAGCCACTGCACTCCAGCCTGGGCTACAGAGCGAGACTCCGTCTCAAAAAAAAAAAAAAAAAAAAAAAAAAAAGCCTTCCCCAGCTCACCCAAGACAGTAAAACCATAGTCTGTCCTGGGTCCCCCAACATTTGGGCTTGCGCATCTGTCTCTCACTGCGCTGTGGCACCTCCAAAGCCCAGGCGGGGCCCCATTCTCTTCCTGATCCTGGGGGTCCTTCTCCACGCCCAGCACACAACAGGGGCACTGCAGATGTTGGCTTCTCCCTTCCCAGTCCCTGGCCACTTCCTCTCCATCTCTCGTATGCCTCTCGTCCATTTGTCTGCGTATCATATTTTTGTTTTAATTCTAAGAACAATGCTCATCATCATGTTATAGTTATTTGTAAATGTAAGTCGAATGACACAGATGAATCAATGACTTTCTGGCAGGACACCAGACTGGAGGTGTTCAATTAGTTGCCTATAGAATCCATGGTCACTTCCAGCAATAAATCATCAGAAGAGGTAAAGGAGAGGATGAGGCCAGGACAAAGAGGAGAATGGGAGAAGGTGCTGGAACTAACATTTTCTGAGCTATATGTGTCAGGCATGTTTCGTTTATTTCTCACCAGAATCCTGTGATGTGGATATTATGATCTGCCTTCTTACGGATGGAAAATGAAGGCACAGAGAGGTGAGGCGACTTGCGCAGCATCACACAGCAAGTGAGTGGCAGAGCTGGGGTTTGAGCCCCGTCTACCAAGCTCCACCAGTTGGACAGGGAAGGTGGAGTGTGCCTGTCGCAGGAGAGCGCGCAGAGAAGCAAGGCGAGACTGCAAGACACTGCCGGGAGAATGAATGGGTTAGATGCAGACCCTGGGCTGCGTCCTTGCCTTCCAGATGTTCTCTGTCATGGCTCCGCCCCAGACTCCTCCAACACGCTTAACCACTATCCCTGGAGACCACTCTGCTTTTCAAGGAGCTTTTTTCTAATATTGACCCAACCTAAACACTTCCCTTTCACTCGCTGGACCAAGGTTTGTGTTACCTTAACCCCTCTGGATTGCACAACTCCCACTGAAAGCTTCAGGAACCCACAACTTCTCAATAATGCTGAACTGGGGGAAATTTCCCAGTAACGACCTCCTCCGCCTGACTAATGCTTCTTAGTTCGGCAATGCAATGTCCTATTTTTAAGGAACCCAGTCATTTGGTTTAGATTCTTTATTTGTTTTATTTTAATGACCTTCTGAATCATTCATTTTTCTACTTTTGAACTGATTCACTCTTTGCCACTTCCTTGTATAGAAATCCAACCCCTCCTTTAGGGCTCCGCACCAACACCCACCTTCTCCTGAAAATTATCCTCATACCACCCTCTCTCCAGGAAGAAGTTTTCCCTCCCTCCCCCATTTCTGTGCCATTCATCTGGTATTATATTATCAATGATCATTATCATAATGATGATCATAATAATAATAATGATATGCCAGCTATTTGGGTCATTGCTTTTCGTTTTTATCATGACCCCAGAAGAAAGTGAGTATTATTTACATTTTCCAGAAAATGAAACTAAGCCTCAGGGAGTTTATACCTTTTGCTCAAGGTCACACAAAGTAAGTGATGCAGCTGAGGTGCCAGCCAGCGGAACCTGACTCTGAAGAGAGTGTCTTGAAAGGCGGCTGTTTGCATGGGGTGCCTGGCACTGTGACTGGGGCATGGGGTGACTGCGCTTGCAATATGGATGACAGACAAGACAGAATTTGAGGAGACTGGGGCTTGGGGTGATTATGGTTTTGACGTCTGTCACCCCCCACTGGAGAGTGTGAGCTCCACGAAGCGTTGTTTTCTGTTGCACTGTATGTAATCGATATCTGGGAGCAAATAGCTGATGTTCCATAGGCATCGACCCATGGCTGGAGGACTTCCTGTCCTTTCTATAGTGGTAGCAGCTTGAAGCCTTACACAGTTTTGCATTTCTTACAACATCGACAGCTTGGTAGCAATCTTGATCAATGCTCGTTGAATGAAGGAAGTAAGGGACAGGCATGGGCTTAGGGGCTTCCAGTGAGCTTATTTTCTAGCTGAAAACATTCGGTAGGAAGTTTTCTAGAATGATCTCTATGGCTTAGGATGAATACTGTCAGATAAGACCTCCTCATTTTTTCAAGTTAAAGTAACAAAATTTTATAGACTAAGGGTTCAATTGAGTTTATGCAACACGCATTTATGGATATCTACTGTGGGCCAGGCCCTGCACTCAAAGACCAGTGCTGGAGACAGCTATGTGAGCAAAGAGCCAGGCAGAGGGCCTTTGGGTGTCCACCCTCGCTCTCACTCCTTTGGGGAGGCAAGCTCCCTAGTGCCCTGAGAACAGGCAGAGTTGGAACCTCGGAAACAGGGGGAGAGAGGGGACAATGGCCCTGTCTGGTCAAAGAAGACCAAGCAGTAAAGATCTCAACCTCATCTGGGCACGGTGGCTCACGCCTATAATCCTAGCACTTTGGGAGGCTGAGGCGGGCAGATCACAAGGTCATGAGTTCGAGTCCACCCTGGCTAACATGGTGAAACCCCGTCTCTACTAAAAATACAAAAATTAGCCGGGCGAGGTGTTGCACGCCTGTGGTTCCAGCTACTCGGGAGGCTGAGGCAGGAGAATTGCTTGAACTCGGGAGGCGGAGCTTGCAGTGAGCCGAGATCGCGCCACTGTACTCCAGCCTGGGTGACAGAGCGAGACTCTATCTCAAAAAAAAAAAAAAAAAAAAAAAAAAGGTCTCAACCTCCCAGCAGTCCCCGAGAAAGGAAACCAAGCAGCAGTGGGAGGCCTGGAGGCTGGCTTATCTCTCGTGGGGTATGAAGAGGGCGGGCCTTGGCCATGAAGGGGTCACAGAAGAATTTGATGAGGTGGAACAGGTCTACGAAGGATAATAAAAATGAAAGACTGTGGAGAAAAGAAAGAGAGATCAGCCTGTTACTGTGTCTATATAGAAAGAAGTAGACATAAGAGACTCCATTTGGTTCTGTATTTGAGATGCTGTTAATCTGTGACCCTACCCCCAACCTTGTCCTTGCAAGAGACATGTGCTATGGTGACTCAAGGTTTAAAGGATTTTGGGCTGTGCAGGGTGTGCTTTGTTAAACAAGTGCCTGAAGGCAGCTTGCTGGTTCTAGCGCAATGCTGCTCTTTATGCACTAAAAAGGTTTATGGAGATGTTTGCATATGCACATCAAGGCACAGCCCTTAAACTTATTCATGTCACAGAGAACTTTATCCATATGTCTTACTGCTGACTTTCTCCCTATAATGATCCTATTATCCTGCCACTTCCTTTTCTTTAAGATGGTAAAGATAATTATCAATAAATACTAAGGGAACTCAGAGATCGGTGGGTGCCGGTGTGGGTCCTCTGTATGCTAAGCGCTGGTCCCCTGGGCCCACTTTTTCTTTCTCGATACTTTGTCTCTGTGTCTCATTTCTTTTCTCAAGTCTCTCGTTCCACCTAACGAGAAACACCCACAGGTGTGGAGGGGCAGGCCACCCCTTCAAGAGACCAGTTGGAGGTGGCACATGGAGACAAAGAGGTCCCCTTGTCCCTCAATTTCATGCTTTTCTCCTCAAATTCTGTCTTGTTTGTCATCCATATTGTTAGCCCTGCTTTCTTTTTGTCTTTTCCTGATACTCCTGTGCCCAGCCTTTCACTTGGAACCTCGAAGGGATGCTTTGTCTCTGGGAGGGCTTCTGTTCCCAGCATCTCATTGGCTTTTTGGTTTGGGGGCCCAAATCGCAAGCTTCACCTTTTGACAGGAGTGGTCTCTCGGGGAAGCAGAGAGCCCAGTGGTGAAACCTGGCCTCTTGGAGCCGAGCTGCCTGGGCTGGAGGGTCACCTGACAATCTGCTGACATCTGTGGGGCAGCAATATTCACCCAGCACTTCCTCTCCTGTTTCCACCCTAAGGACAAGGGAGAGCATCCACTTTTGGCAGGCCACATGACAAGAACATTCCATTGGCATACAAGGGACCCCCACATTTGGGGTGAGCAACTGGCCCTCTTTAACTCAAGAGCATCTTGACTGCTGGATTTGGCCAGAAGGGCAGGGATCCCTGCCCTGCTTCTTCTCATGTGCAAGGAGAGACTCAGAAACGCTGGTGAAGTAATAGTAATAGCAGTAATAGTACTAGCAGCAAACACTTACTTGGAGTTCACTGTGGGCCCAGCATTGTGCCATGGCCTTCCCCATTTCGTCTTGCTTGCATTTCTCTGTATCGGGATTAAGACCATGGACTCTGAAGCCAGACAGCCTGGCTGTGAATCTCAGCTGTGCCACTTACTGGTTCGGGCAAGCTACTTTACCTCTCTGGGCCTCAGTTTCCTCACCTATAAAATGGGGGTGAATAATAACACCTGATAATAGATCCTTTACACATATTAAATGGCATATAAATATTACTGTTCCATTTAAAAAAAATCTAATATCAGCTTTCTCTTTCCTTAGCTTATGAAAGGTAAATATTTAAAAAAGAAAGCTGATAGAGGGAACGGTTCATTTTTCAGAGCTTCAGGCAAAAGGGAAGGGACTTTTGCACGAAGGAAGACATCAGAGTGGATCATTGTGATCTGCATTTCCAAATGGGGAAACAGGCTCAGAGAGGGTGAGTTAGTTGCCTAAAATTACACAGCCAACAAGCAATAGAGAAGGATTTGAACTCGGACCTATCCGATGTCACAGCTCATGTGTTTGATTCCGACGCTATATAGCCAGTCCTGGTGGCCATGGAAAGATCGGGCTCCTGGCCCCACACTGAAAATGGAAATATGAGTCACTAGCCATCCCTAGGGGAAGCTGGGGAGTGAGAAGAGCTCAACTATGGGGCAGAATGTTCCGCCAGATGCTGGGGAATGGCTGCCAGCACCAGTCAGTCTCCTTCACGCTGAGGAAAGGGAGGAGGAGAGAGCATGGAGGAACAGGGGTCGCAATCCATCGGAGCGCAGCCTGGAATGGGGCCACGACTTGGTGGGTGACGTCAGGCTCACACATCTGGCCTCTGGAATGCTGAGGCCTTGGAGGATGGGCCCAAGCTTCTGCTTCTCCATGCAGCAGGTTCCTCCTCTGAAATAACCCAGGCTGCTTTGTCGAGAAAAATCTCTGGCTTTCTAGGCTCTCCTAGACCAACGCAGATGATGATGTGTGAAATGTGCCTTCAGTGCCTGCCGATGAAGAGTAGGTCTCTGTAGAGAAAGCATCAAAAGAACAAAGGTTCGGGGTCAGCCACTCTGGGATGGATTCCTGGCTGTGTGAGCCAGGCCAGTCCCTTGGTTTTCTTTTTTCTTTTTTTTTGAGACGGAGTCTCACTCTTTTGCCAGGCTGGAGTGCAGTGGTGTAATCCCGGCTCACTGCGACCTCCACTTCCTGGGTTCAAGCGATTCTCCTGCCTCGGCCTTCCAAGTAGCTGGCATTACGGGTGCCTGCCACCACACTTTGCTAATTTCGTATTTTTAGTAGAGACGGGGTTTCACCATGTTGGCCAGGCTGGTCTCGAACTCCTAACCTCAGATGATCAGCCCGCCTTGACCTTCCAAAGTGCTGGGATTACAGGGGTGAGCCACTGCACCCAGTCACCTTGGTTTTCTTGTCTGTGAAATGAGGCTCCTCTTCCTCTTACGCAGGGTCTGGAGAAGCGATGGCGTGTAGAACACCTGGCACCAGCTAGGTGTCCTGTCAATGTTTGCTGACTACCTGTCTGAATCCATGGGCAAATGAGTGGGCGTGTTGCAAGGCGTCCCAAAGCACTAGCGTGCCCAGGTAGGGGGCCACCACCTTGCTGACTGGCCTTGTTTGAGACATCGTGCCTGACCTCCCTCTTCTGGGTTCAGCTACCACTTTTCTCCAAGGACAACAAGGTCTTATCTGGCCTCTTGGGCGAGGAGAAGCTCCGCCTTTTTGCTCCTGTTCGTGCCCATAGATGGGTCCTCACCTAAGATCTGATGCTTGCAGTGGTTCTACCCGGGAAAGTTGGGGACTGGCCGGTGTGACTTAATGAGATCAGTGATTCATTTTGGTCCCAAAAGGAACAAAAGCCCAGGTCTTCCCAAGGCCCCTCTGCTGTAGCTGGCCTGGTCCCTCCGTCAGGGAATGAGTCACCATCTTTCTCTTCGGTGCTCCTATTTTCACTTTGCCTGGGCCTTCGGAAAGCAAACAGCAGCTTCCTCTTTTCTTTGCTCTTGGGGGTAAAAGGTGATAGATAATAGAGGCCTGAAAAGAGCAAGTAAGTTGGCCTTCCGTAGCGGCTGCTGGAAGGACAAGGCTTCTCCGTGAGGGACCTTTGAACCAGTGATCTCTCATGTGGTTCAGTGATCTCTCACGTGGACCTTTGAACCACGCATCTCTCACGTGACCTTTTCCTCTGCCTGGCTGAAGGCAGGGCCTGCAGGCTGAAGTCCAAATTCCTTACCCAAAACTGGAAAACCAACCACCCTCTCCAGTCTGCTGGAATTTTAAAAGGTGTCCATGATAATATTATCTGCCTGGGGCACCACTCAGTGATTCCCTGCTTAGATAAACCATTCGACCTCAATTTCCTCATCTGCAAAACGAAGATCTTCATCCCGAGCTGGCAAATTGTCACAGGCCACAAAGAAGATAACGTGGGTGCAGCACAGAGCAGGTGGCCCAGGTGGGATGAAGCCCCTGCTTGGGTTTCAGGGAGGAAGGAGCAGTGGAGAGTGTGTGGCCTTCCATGATCTGCGCCTTTCTTCCCTAGAGCTCAAGTTTATCTGGAGGTCAGACCTCTGGCCAAAGGCTAGACCCTTAGTTACCTGGAGTTCACTGTAGGCCCAGAGTAACTGAACAGGAATTCTGAGGAGGAACTGGGAGTCACAAAGCCCAGGCACATTTCTTTGAAGCCTCAGCTGAGACCACGGGCATCAAAGAAGATAGAGAGTAAAGGCAGAATGTCCTCAGAGGCCATCATCTCAAACAGCGGGATGTGGGCTGAGTCACTTCCCCTCTCTGGGCAGCGGGTTCTGGTTTTTCTTTAATCAGTAAATGGGAGATGAAAATTCCTCCCTCACAGAGCAGTGGGATTTGGGCATGGTTCGGTGATTACGTCCAAATTGGCAGAATGAGGGCATCTCATCACGTGGAACCTGCTTTGCTCATCCTTATGGCAGGGATGATCATAATTCCTCCCCAGAAGGGAGTTGTAATGATTAAGTAAGACGCTCGTGCCACGCGCTTATGGCTGGTGGATCCAAGCATGCAGTAACTGATAGCTGCCGTGATACAAACCACCAAGTTCAGTCTCCACCATATAACAGGTGTTCAATAAATGCTCGTTACTGTTGAGGATAACGATGCTATTAACGGAAGACACAAAAATAGAATAACGGAGTCTGTGCCATCAAAGAGGCAGTGGAGATCACAATCTTATTTTAGATCATCCCCTACCTTACCACGAGAATGTGGAGGCCCCGAGGGGAGAGATGCCCCGCCCAAGGCTGCTGCAAACTACAGGCAGAGCCAGGATGGAAGCCCTGCTCCACCGCCCAGGGCTCTTGGCTGACCCCACTTCACCCAGCAGACAGGGACCATTTAGAGTAAGGAGGCTCATGGGCCTCAGTGCCCTCACCCCCAGGAATTGCTGGGTGACAGCCCAGGACAGGAATGAAGGGGCTTCAGAAGGACTGAAGTCATCTAGAAAGATCCAGAGGGAATTAACTGTAGCAGCAGAGGCCAAATGCAATGACTTATGCCTGTAATCCCAGCACTTTGGGAGCCCAAGGTGGGAGGATTGCTTGAGGCCAGGACCATCCTGGGCAACATAGTGAGATCCTGTCTCTGCAAAAGACCAAAAAACCAAAAAAATTAGCCAGGCATGGTGGTGCATACCTGTAGTCCCAGCTACTTGGGGGGCTGAGGTGGGAGGATTGTTTGAGCCCAGAAGTTTAAGGATGGAGTGAACTAGGATTGCCACTGCACTCCAGCCTTGGTGACAAGAGCAAGGCCCTGTCTAATAAATAAATAAATAAAAATTAAAAAAACAGCAGCAGCAGGGAAAGCTGATGCCCCTCAGAAAGCTCTGCCCCAGTGAGTCGAGGTAACAGCTCCTCTTTGGAAGCAGTGTGGCTCTCTGGGACCGCACATGCATATACAGGCACGTGCATGGCTTGGAGCCAATGATGGTGGAGGGCAACAATGGCCACCATTGGGTGAGTGCTGACTGTACTCTGGGCCATGCCAAGTGCATACATCTCACTAATCCTCATGGCAACCCTATGGGGTCAGCACTCCAGGACCCAGCAAACTGAAGTACAGAGAGGCTAAGGCACTTTCCCAAGGCCCCACATTTGGTCCCTGGTAGAACTGGGATTTAAACCTGGACAGTGTGGCCCAAAGCCCATGACCCTCCACACAAGCCTGCTACCCTAATAAATCATTCCTGTGTCACCCTCCTCACTGATTCACATGGTTTCCAGCTCTGTGACCTCAAGCTTTCCTTGAGGGCAGCCCTGTGAGGCTCCAAGGGTCCTGCCCCCTGCGCCCAGCGCCAAGTAGGGTCTCGCTTGCACAGCAGGTATTTCCAAGCAGTACTGCATGCCAGGGCCTGAACCAGGGAAGACCAGCTTGGTGCTGGCAATCATGGGGCAGAAATCAACCTGTCCACAGTCTGTCCCCTCTTGGGCATTGGAGGTGGGCAGGGTGGCCTCAGTTGGAGTGCCCAGCCAGGTGAGGGGCATGGCTGGGGTCAAGAGCCAGGCATCCTGGTCCCTGCTGAGTGCCTGCTGGGCACCTAGGCCAGTCCCTGCCCCTCACTGGGCCTTGCTTTTCCCTATCAGGATGAAGAAGCTGGGTGTGGGTGTGGGTGGTCCTGGCAGGCTCTTTGAGCGGGCCACGGCAGTGGGGCTAGGACCTGCCTGAGGCCCCCGACCTGGCTGGCATCAGCCTTGGGCTCTGGTCTGAGAATCCAGCGGGCAGCCCTCAGCGGGTTCTTCTGGGCCAGAGCAGGCAGCCTGCTCCCAGGCTGGCCCCACCTGAGTCTCAGGCCGTGTCTCGGATCCTTGGTTGGCCCCATCACACGCTGGCTCACAAGGTGACATCAAATATCCCTACGAGTCCCTCCTCTGAGCTGAGGCCCTCACACCTTCATCCTGACCTAGGAAAGCTCTCCTTCTGTCTGTGAACTCAGGAAGTTCAATGGCAGCAAAACATATCCGAAGACACTGGGTCTGCTCTTCAAAGTCCCTTTGCAGACACTTCCCCATTTCCAATTAATAATGGCAGGTACCATTTATTAAGCGTTGCAGGTGTAGGGGGACTTTATACGCGCCTCTTGCCCTGGAATCCTCACAATCCCCTTTGTGGTACTATATTATGATTGTATTTTACAGATGAGGAGACAGAGGTTCCAAGAGGCAGAAGCAATCAGGCAGTAACAGAGTGGAGAAGTAAGAGAGCTGGCAAACAGTGGGGATGGGGGGACGGAGGGGAGTCCTCACTCCAGAGCCCCGGGAATTTCCTTCCTATGTCTGCACTGTTGCTCTCTTGCCATTCAGAGTACCGACTCTGCACCAGGCATCCTGCTAGATGCTGGTGCTAGAACGCACGGTGAATGGGCCAGGCCTGACCCCTGTGTGAGCCACAGTCTACCAGAAGCCCCTAAAGTGCTGAGAATACTAATCAGAGGCCAATGAGGCTTCTTTTTGTCTCTCCTCAACTACCCCCAGCTCTACCACCTGCCAGCCGCGTGACCTTGGACGGTTACCTTCCCTCTCTGTGCTTTAGTCCCATGAAAATAAAAATGACAGAAATATTAATTTCCACCTCACTGGGTGATTGCAAGGAATGAATAGGACATGCACGTCAATCAGTAATACCAGTGCCTGGCCCAGAGAAGGTGCTTGGTGCCCCGTCTAGGTCTGTGTTTGTTCCAGCTGCAAGCACGCTCTACCAGGCTGCTGTCACTGCCAACTCCACTTGACAGCTGAAGAAACTGAGGCTCTGAAGGGTGAAGTGGCTCATCTAAGGCATAGGCTAAGAGGTGAAGCTGAAATAGAGCCCTCCAGGGTCCCAGATGCATGCTTTCTTTCCCTGGAACCCCTGGGCATCTGTACACCTGTGACCCTTCCCTCTGGGTTCTGAGTCTCCTCAGAAGGAGTGGGAGGTGAGGGGTTAAGCAGGCTGCTTGGCACTGCAGCAGAAATCTCAGGAAGTACTGGGCTGAGAGTACTTCTAAGAAAGAGGGAGGCAGAAAAGGACATACTCATCCTGGCCTCAGTGGGCAGAGGTCAGCCTGGCTCCTGGCCCAGAGGCTTGCCCTCGAGGGGCCCCTGGCCTACAGCCCAGCTTGGCTCAGCATAGAAATGAAGTATTTGATGCCCCATAGTGGACCTCCTCCTTCCAGATTCTTCTCCAGGCCTGCCTCTCCTGGCCTTCCTGGGTAGATGCCTAAGGCTGAGGCCTGGGGCGAGATGACCAGGGCTGGGAAGAAAGCCCTCAGCCCCCTCCACCATTCAGGCGCTCTGAAAGCACTGTGAGGCCTGCACGTCGGGGTCAGGGGCCTTGGCTCTGCCCCTTTGGCAGGGAGGGCCCTGGTCATGTGACCAAATGGCTCAGCCCCATGGTTCTTGTCCACAAACAGGAGAAATAATAGTATTGCCTCCCGGGATTGGGGGAGGCCTTCATTTCTCTAAGTTCCTGGCCTGGCAGGTGCTACGCTTCTGGTTGGGGAAGCAGTTGCTGGGACCCTGCTCCAACACGCTTAGGGCTGGAGTGGGGATTTCCCACTGCTTTCCTCCCATGCTTCAGGTTTCCAGGGGGTCTTGCTTAGGCTGTAGAGTTACCTGGCTCCTGCTCTGTGTCTAGCCAGGAGAGCCCGAGGCAGAGTCCCAGGACGGTGCGGGAGGGGAGCCGAGCCTCAGAATGCCAGGAATTTCAGAATCCTAAAATTCAGGAGCGTGTGTGGCTTAGGACCAGCACCGAGGGACCCTGAGCCTGGCCTTGGTGTCCCTATCAGCAGCCCAAGGACCCTGATCTGGCCCTCACAGAGCGCCACATGTCTTTTTTACCCTAGATAACAGCCCTTGGAGCGTTCTCCGTACCCGCTGCCTGGAGTTTTCTCTGAAACACCCAGAGGCGGGGCCTGGTGGCTGTGTCAGTGTGAGCTCACTAGAATGACTTATCTCCACGACCTTGATCTAGTGGAGTGCCAAGGCTAGCTGACTCAGGAACCCAGGACCACCCCCCACCCCCAACCTCCAACCCCCAACCCCCACCAGTGCCACCAGCCCCCAGGGCCTCCCCAGCTTTTCTGTTACCACAACCCACGGTGGGATCCAGGCTGCTTAGGGACTCTTGAAGGGGTTTTGGAGGGGCTCAGCAGCTCAGCCCTGTGGGCTTCAGCTCACAGATTCAGCCCCCACTGAGGTGTTTCCTTCCCATGGCTATTTATGAGCATTTCCTGTCCCTTGAATAGGGAAAGAAAAAGGAAGCAAAAGAAACTGACCTATGGGTCCTTGAACAGCTGGCAAATCTCTCCATTATCATTGATTTTAAAAAGCATACAAGTGACCGGAAGCGGTGGCTTATGCCTGTAATCCCAGCACTTTGGGAGGCCAAGGTGGGCAGATCACCTGAGGTCGGGTGTTTGAGACCAGCCTGACCAACATGGAGAAACCCCGTCTCTACTACAAATATGAAATTAGGGGGGCATGGTGGCGCATGCCTGTAATCCCAGCTACTTGGGAGGCTGAGGCAGGAGAAGCGCTTGAACTCAGGAGGCGGAGGTTGTAGTGAGCCTGCGGTGTCCAGGCTACGCTCTAGCCTGGACAATAAATGTGAAACTCTGTCTCAAAAAAAAAAAAAAAAAAAAAGCATACAAGCTTGGAGTAAAGAATGCCAAAGCTAGAAAGCATAAGCATGGAAAAGTGCAAGTCTAATAACAGGAGGGAATCTATGCTGATACTTCAACCCTCCAGTGAACATATGCTGAGCACCTACTATTTGCCAACCACCGTGCAGATTCCTTGACTTGCTATTTTCACTCCATAATGTATGCTGGGTATGAAAGATAACCCTTTAAGTCAGTACTTTGCAGCCCTGAGACTGTACATTGGGATCCTTGTGAAGATGTTTACAGTCCCCATGCCCAGGCCTCCCGCAGGTGAGTGACATCAGAAGTCTGGAGGTGGGACCCAGGTGGCGGGAATCATGAAAGGTCCTAGGTGAGGAGCCTGGCTGGAGTATTGCTCTGGGCTTCTCCTGGCCGCCGGGGTCGGAGCCGGCCCTCCACGTGGCGTGTGAGGTGAAAACTAAGGTGTCCTTGCATCTGAATGTCACTGTGCTGCTTTCTGCCTGGGAAAATGGGGGGAGAGAAGTCAAGGAAATATCCCTTTATTTTAATCATAACAGCATAGTCTCTCTCTCCGTGGGAAGATTGTGACAGCTTGTCTTAGGAAGACCTTACCCAGGTCATCACTGAGTAGGTTAGCCCTGGTGTCACCCCTTCTGTTCATTTCTACAGGAAGAATTTCATCAACACTTAGCTCATTCTGGAATTTGTTATTCTGACAATTTGGCAGTTCAGTTTACTAACGTATTATGTGTGTTTACATGTGTGTTTCTGAGTGTGTGTATGAATGTGTGTGTCTGTGTGTGTCTGTGTGTCTGTGTGTGTCTCTGTATGCCTTTCTGTGCGTCTGTATAACTGTGTATCTCTGTGTATGTATGCGTGTGTCTCTGTATGTCTGTGTGTCTGTGTGTCTCTAGAGGTCTCTTGGATATCTGTGTGTCTCTGTGTGTCTCTAGATGTCTCTCTGTGTATCTGTGTGTGTCTGTGTGTGTTTGTATGTATGCGTGTCTCTGTCTCTGTGTGTGTCTCTGTGTGTTTGTATGCATGTCTCTGTATGTCTCTGTGTATGTCTGTGTGTTCTCTGTGTGTTTGTTTCTTTGTGTGTGTGTGTGTGTGCGCCACCTAAATGACTCATGTAGGAGGTGTCACTGCTACTCCCCCATGTCCTAGGTAAGGAACAGATTTAGAGGCCAATGGTGGCACGGTCACCATGCACTCTGCCCTTTCCTGCCCAGCAGCCAATCTCCCTCTGGACTTCCCTCTCGCTTAGCCCAGATCCCCACGGTCCTCTGGACAAATGTCTCTGTGTGTGCCTGTGTGTCTCTGTGGCTGTGACCTTGAGCAGGCTTTTAACTCTCTAGGCCTGCAGGTATTGGGGGATAGAATAGGGCTCATGATATAAGTGGTGGGCTTGGTGCTTACTGTGTGTCACTGTGCTGAGGACTTTCCTGTGAACCCATCTCCTCCTCAACCTCCCAAATGAAGTGTGTCCCACTGTCCCGGTACCACACACGTCCATCCTGTCCTTGCTCTGCCCACTGTGCCCAGGGTTCCTGCTTCACTCAGGGGAGAAGCTCCCCATCCTTTTGATGGCCTGAGAGGCCCTGCAGAGTCTGGTCCCCTACCTTTCTGCACTCTTTCCTCCTTTCTCTCCCTTTCTCCCCCTCACTCATGCTGTCCCCCTACACTGGCCTCCTCTCTCTCCTGCACACTCTTCATTCATTCTTCCTGTCTCTGTTTCTTTCATATAACATGTTTTTATCATCCGGATACTTCAGCTTCTCCAACCAAAGTTTTCATTTACCTATTTTTTTTCTTACTTTCCATTCTCTGCCTACCTGTTTTAGGGAAACAGTAGGTTGTTTGCTCACTTTGTTCACCTTAAGTGGGCTATTTTTCCTTTTGCCCAGCATTCTCTTATATCTAGGATAAAATCACATTAGGTTAAATATATTGTACTTTTACCATGCTAATTTTGTCTTTTTTATTATTCTCACACTAAATCTCAATCAAAGACTTCCTTGATGAAATAAAATTTGGAAGTGGCATTCTCTTTCTGCTTCACTCTGGCTTTCCAAATCATGCTTATTAACTTTGTAAGCCTTTATTAAGTCCCATTTGTCCTCAGAAATTTATACCGAAGTGGAGAGCTGACTATATAAATGAATATAAACCAGTACCCATCCTACATGGGGTGGGGAGGTGTCTATAATGCTACCACGCACAGCGAGGGTTCCATGGCAAAAGGAGTGGGTCCTATCCTTGCCTAACACAGTCAGAAAGCCTTCTGGGTCAGGTGTTCAACACTAAATCCTTGAACTTGAACCTTGGTATCTGGACCCTGTGGTTCCCTGGCCAGAGCTGTGCTGAGAACAATGTGAACAACGTGCTGAGATTGTCCAAAGTCACAGGGAAAATGGCGGAAGGTTCACCCTTGCTATTGCCAGAAAGAGGCATTTATGGATTTTCTTTCCTTTTCTTTCTCTTTTGACAGGGTCTTGCTCTGTCATCCAGGCTGGAGTGCAGTGGCACAATCTTGCCTCACTGCAGCCTTGACCTCCTGGGCTCAAGCGATCCTCCCACCTCAGCCTCCTGAGTAGCTGGGACTAGAGGCATGTGTCACAACACTCAGCTAAGTTTTGTATTTTTTGTAGAGACGGGGTTTCGCCTTGTGGCCCAGGCTGGTCTTTAAATCCTGGACTCAAGTGATCCTTCCACCTCAGCCTCCCAAAGTGCTGGGATTACAGGTGTGGCCACAGTTCCCAGCCTTGTTTTTTTTCTTGTTTCCAGTTTAACTTCATACTGTATATTGTGTGGGCCTTTATTCCTGAATCATGGTTAAACTCCTTAGGCTTGGCCGGGCGCGGTAGCTCAAGCCCGTAATCCCAGCACTTTGGGAGGCCGAGATGGGTGGATCACGCGGTCAGGAGATTGAGACCATCTTGGCTAACGCGGTGAAACCCCGTCTCTACTAAAAAAAATACAAAAAACTAGCCGGGCAAGGTGGCGGGCGCCTGTAGTCCCAGCTACTCGGGAGGCTGAGGCAGGAGAATGGCATGGGCCCGGGAGGCGGAGCTTGCAGTGAGCTGAGATCCGGCCACTGCACTCCAGCCTGGGCGACAGAGCAAGACTCGGTCTCAAAAAAAAAAAAAAAAAAACAACTCCTTAGGTTTGACTTATGGGCCTCAAAATTATTGGGCAGTTACATTACTTGTCTACCTCCTTATTCCTTATTTTAGTAATCAGTTATTGTGTTAGGCCATTCTTGCATTGCTATAAAGAAATAGCTGAGACCGAGTGCGGTGGCTCATACTTGTAATCCCAGCACTTTGGGAGGCCGAGGCAGGTGGATCACAAGGTCAGGAGTTTAAGACCAGCCTGGCCAATATGATGAAACCCCATCTCTACTAAAAATACAAAAATTAGCTGGGCACAGTGGCAGAAGCCTGTAATCCCAGCTACTTGGGAGGCTGAGGCAGGGGAATAGCTTGAACCAGGGTGGCAGAGGTTGTAGTGAGCTGAGATTGAGCCACTGCACTCCAGCCTGTGGGACACAGTGATACTCTTGTCTCAAAAAAAAAAAAAAAAAAAAAAAAATCTGAGACTGGGAACTTTACAAGAAAAGAGGTTTAATTGGCTAATGGTTCTGCAGGCTATACAGGAGGTATGACACCAGCATCTGTTTCTGGGGAGGTCTCAGTCTCAGGAAGCTTCTAATCATAGCAGAAGGTGACAGGGAGCAGGCACATTACATGGTGAAAGCCAGAACAAGAGAGACAGGGTGTGGGGGGTGCCATATACTTTTATTTTATTTATTTTTTTGAGATGGAATCTCACTATGTCCCCCAGGCTCGAGTGCAGTGGCGCAATCTTGGCTCGCTGCAGACTTCCTCTCCCAGGTTCCACTGATTCTCCTGCCTCAGTCTCTTGAGTAGCTGGGATTACAGGTGCCCACCATCACGCCTGGCTAAGTTTTGTATTTTTAGTAGAGACGGGATTTTGCCATGTTGCCCAGACTGGTCTTGAACTCCTGGCCTCAAGTGATCTGCTCGCCTTGGCCTTCCAAAGAGCTGGGATTACAGGTGTGACCAGATCTACCATGAACACAGCACCTAGCCATGAGGAATCTGCTCCCATGATCCAAACACCTCCCACCAGGCCCCACCTCCAACACTGGGGATTACAATTCAACATGAGATTTGGGTGGGGACAAATATCCAAACTACGTAAGTTATGCACTCTTACTTGGAATTAGCACAATGGATACCCCTCCACTCAACTCCATTCATACAATCACAGATAACTAGGCCAAAAACCAACAATAAAAGGAATACCAAAAGAGGCCATCCAAGGCATTAAGAGATACTCCCCGTAGTGAAGTAAAACAAACATCCTTTCTTGCAGCCAAAAAGCTTTACGCCAAATACTGACTTGTGTGTAGACATACTAATATGAAGCATTTGTTTTTAAGTTTTTGGCATAATTTTGACCATAATTATTTTGACTTTTTAAAAATTAATACCCAGTATTGAGATATTTAAAAAAATAAGTTGAATTTCTCTTAGATTAAGCTCCATTAATATTGTAAATGTTCTCAAATAATAGCCATTAATGGGCAGAACAAATAAAATACTGGATTACCATAAAAAAATGAACCTTGAATCTTTTTTAAAAAATAGATCTATTGAGGTACAATTTAAATATTGTAAAATTCAACCTATTCAAGTATACAATTCAATGTTTTTTTGTAACTTTACCAAGTAGTGCAACCATCACTATAAATCAATTTTATAGCCAGGAGCAATTGCCTGTGCCTTTAATCCCAGCTGAGGCTGGAGGACTGCTTGAGCCCAGGAGTTAAGACTAGCCTAGGCAAAAGGCAAGACCCCATCTCTACAAAAGAAATTTTAAACATTAATCAGGCACAGTTGTTCATGCGTACAGTCCCAGCTACTCAGGTAGCTAAGGTGGGAGGATTGATTGTGCCTGGGAGGTTGAGGCTACAGTGAGCCAGGATCACACCACCGTACTCCAGCCTGGGCAACAGAGCAATATCCAATCTCTTAAAAAATTTATTAAAGGGCTGGGCTCATTGGCTCATGCCTGTAATCCTAGCACTTTGGGAGGCCGAGGCGGGAAGATCACGAGGTTAGGAGTTCAATACCAGCCTGGCCAACATTGTGAAACACTGTTTCTACTAAAAATACAAAAAATTAGCTGGGTGTGGTGGTGTGCCCTGTAATCCCAGCTACTCGGGAGGCTGAGGCAGGAGAATCCCTTGAACCCGGGAGGTAGAGGTCAGAGTGCGCCGAGATCGTACCATTGCACTCCCGCTCAGGAGACAGCATGACACTCCATTTCAAACAACAACAACAACAACAACAACAACAACAAATTAATTAAAAATCAATTCTGCAGGCCGGGCGCGGTGGCTCACGCCTGTAATCCCAGCACTTTGGGAGGCTGAGGTGGGCGGATCACGAGGTCAGGAGATCGAGACCATCCTGGCTAACACAGTGAAACCCCATCTCTACTAAAAATGCAAAAAATTAGCCAGGCGTGGCGGTGGGCGCCTGTAGTCCCAGCTACTTGGGAGGCTGAGGCAGGAGAATGGTGTGAACCCGGGAGGCAGAGCTTGCAGGGAGCTGAGATCGCGCCACTGCACTCTAGCCTGGGCGACTGAGCGAGACTCCATCTCAAAAATAAATAAATAAATAAATAAATAAATAAATTCTAGAACATTCTCATGGTTCCCAGGAAGATTCCTCCCTGATGCCCACTTACAGATAATCATGTTCCCACCTCAGCCCCAGCCATTAATCTGTTTACTGTTTCTCTAAATTTGCCTTTCTGGACATTTCATGTAAGTGGACTCATACAATACACAGTTTCTTGTGCCTGGTTTATTTCGCTTTCCCACCTTTGAGGTTCATCCATACAGCAGCGTGTGTCAGCAGTTTGCTCCTTTCTGTTGTTGAATAGTGTTCCAGTGCATGGATAGAGCACATTTTGCCTATTCATTCATCAGTGGATGGATATTTAGGTAGTTTCCAGTGCTTGGCTATTATGGATTATGCTGTATGAACAGTGACTCACAAGTCTTTGTATAGTACCTGTTTTCATTTCTCTTGGGTAGATACCTAGGGAGTGGAATTGCTGGGTCATATGGTAATTGTATGTTTAACTTTTTGAGGAACCTTCAAACTGTTTTCCAAAGAGGCTGCAACACTTTATATTCCCACCTGCAAAGTATGAGGGTTCTCGTCTTAGTTTGTTTTCTGCTGCTATAACAGAATACCACAGACTGGGTAATTTATAAAGGTCCCACTACTTAATACTGCAAATGGCAATTAAATTTCAATATGGGTTTTAGAGGGGACATTGAAACCATAGCAGTTCTGTTCCTCCACATCCTAGCCAACTTCTGTTATCTGTCTTTGATTAGTCATTTTAGTGTGTGTGAAGTAGTACCTCATGGTGATTTTAATCTGTATTTCCCTAATGACTAATGATGTTGAGCATCTGTGCATATGTGTATTAGCTATTGGCATATCTCCTTTGGAGAAATATCTGTTCATTTCTCTTTCTTATCTGTTCTCTTTCTCTTTCTTATCTGTTCATATCTGCTTCTTTTCTCTTTCTTTTTTAATCCTAACCGATAGACCACCAGGGATTTTGCTCCTTTGTTGTCGTTGTCGTTGTTATTAAGTTGTAGAAGTTCTTTGCAAATACTGGACATAAGTCCGTTATCAGATTTGGTTTGGCAAATATTTTCTCCTAGTCTGCTGCTTCTCTTTTTGTTTTCTTAGTGGTGGCTTTCTTCAGCTTTATTGAGGTATAATTGACAAACAAAATTATATAAATATAAGGTGTACTCGATCTTAACCCTAACCTTAATCCTTATTCATCCTCAGTAACTGAAAGTTTGTACCCTTTGACCAACATCTCCCAGTGCTTTGCAACCACCATTCTATTCTTTGGTTTTATGAGTTCAACTTTTAAGATTCCACATGTAAGTGAGACCACGTTCTGTGTCTGGCTTATTTCACTCACCGTAATGCCCTCTGGGCTCAACAGCATTGCACGTGAACACCCTTATGCCCATCACATAGACTCAACAATCGTTAATGTTTTGCCACATTTAATTGATTTATTTGTGTGTATATTTTTCCTCCCCAAACCATTTGAGACCAAGTTGCCAACATCACGACCCTTCTCTGCTAAATACCTCAGCATGCATCTCTTAAGAACAAGATGTTCTTCTAGGCACCCACCAAAGTTAACAATTCCATAATATCACCTAATATCCAGTCCATAGTCAGGTTTCCCTTGTCCCAGAGGGTGCTGTCAAGTTTTTGGATTTTGGCTAATCTGATGATGGATGAGAAACAGTCTCTCAAGTAATTTTCTTGTCTCTTATTATGATTAACAATGGGAATCTTGGCCAGGTGTGGTAGCTCACACCTGTAATCCCAGCACTTTGGGAGGCCGAGGTGGGCGGATCACCTGAGGTCAGGAGTTCGAGACCAGCATGGCCAACATGGTGAAATCTGGTGAAACCCTGTCTCTACTAAAATTACAAAATGAGCCAGGTGTGGTGGCACGTGCCTATAGTCCCAGCTACTAGGGAGGCTGAGACAGGAGAATAGCTTGAACCTGAGAGATGGAGGTTGCAGTGAACTGAGATCATGCCACTGCACTCCAGCCTGGGTGATAGAGTGAGACTCTGTCTCAAAAAGGAAAAAAAAAAAAAAAAAAAGAATGGGCATTTTACGTGTTCAGAAGGACTGTAGTTCTTTTTCTATAAACTATCTGCTCACGGTTTTTGTCTATTTTAAAATCATATTTTTGGCTTTTTCATCTCTGTTTTTAAGAACTCCTTTAATATTGGTGAAATTGGCCTTCATCTGTAAATTACAATTTTTTTTCCCATTTGCCTTTTTTATTTATTTATTTATTTTTTTAAAGACGGAGTCTCCCTCTGTTGCCCAGGCTGCAGTGCCGTGGCACGATCTTGGCTCATTGCTCCTGGGTTCACGCCATTCTCCAGTCTCAGCCTCCCAAGTAGCTGGGACTACAGATGCCCGCCACCATGCCCAGCTAATTCTTTTTTTTTTTTTTGTATTTTTAGTAGAGATGGGGTTTCACCGTATTAGCCAGGATGGTTTCCATCTCCTGACCTTGTGATCTGCCCACCTCGGCCTCCTAAAGTGTTGGGATTACAGGCGTGAGCCACCACACCCAGCCCCATTTGCCTTTTTTAAAAATAAAATTTAACTTTGCTTCCGGAGCTTTAGGCACAAAAAGCTTTCTACAAATTTGGATTTTTGTTGTTGTTGTTGTTTGTTGTTGTTGTTGTTTTTGAGACGGAGTTTCACTCTTGTTGCCAAGGCTGGAGTGCAGTGGTGTAATCTCGGCTCACTGCAACTTCCGCCTTCTGATTTAAAGCGACTCTCCTGCCTCAGCCTCCCGAGTAGCTGGGATTACAGGTGCCCGCCACCACACCTGGCTAATTTTTGTATTTTTAGTAGAGACGGAGTTTCATCATGTTGGCCAGGCTGGTCTTGAACTCCTGACCTCGTGATCTGCCCTCCACAGCCTCCCAAGGTGCTGGGATTACAGGTGTGAGCCACTGCACCTGGCCGGGTTTAATTTTTATATAATTGAATTTAATCAAGATTTTCTTTCACTGTTTGAGTCTTTTGAGTCCTAAATAAAAAATTTTCTCACTTCTGGGTTAAAAATAAATTTCCCTCTGTTTTATTTTAAAAGTTGTACACTGGGCAGTGCGGTGGCTCACACCTGTAATCCCAGCACTTTGGGAGGCCAAGGCAGAAGGATCACTTGAGGTCAGGAGTTTGAGACCAGCCTGACCAACAATGGTGAAACCCCATTTCTACTAAAAATACAAAAATTAGCCAGGCAAGGTAGCGGGTGCCTGTAGTCTCAGCTACTCAGGAGGCTGAGGCAGGAGACTTTTGAACCCAGGAGGTAGAGGTTACAATGAATAGAGATTGCTCCATGGCACTCCAGCCTGGGTGACAGAGTGAGACTCTGTCTCAAAAAAAAAAAAAAAAAAAAAAAGTTGTAAACTTTCCTTGGCTGGTCCAAAGGTAGTGAGTTATCTCAATGAATTGTTGACTATCAGTTACTGATCAAACTCCTTGTTCTACCCTTTCCCCTCTTCTCACTACTGTAGTTGACTAGTCTTAAAAAAAGAAAAAATAAAAATAAGAAAGAAGTTGTAAGGTTTCATTTTTAAAAATCTGGATCTCTGGACCATTTGGTGTTTATTCTGATGTTTGGTGTGAGGTATGGATCCACTTTTATCTTTTTTTTTTTTTTTTTTGAGATGGAGTCTCGCTCTGTCGCCCAGGCTGGAGTGCAGTGGCCGGATCTCAGCTCACTGCAAGCTCCGCCTCCCAGGTTCACAACATTCTCCTGCCTCAGCCTCCCGAGTAGCTGGGACTACAGGCGCCCGCCACCTCGCCCGGCTGCTTTTTTGTATTTTTGTAGTAGAGATGGGGTTTCACCGTGTTAGCCAAGATGGTCTCCATCTCCTGACCTCATGATCCGCCCGTCTTGGCCTCCCAAAGTGCTGGGATTACAGGCTTGAGCCACCGCGCCTGGCCTCACTTTTATCTTTTTTCCAAATGGAATGTCATGGTTCCAGCACTGCTTATTAAGAAGTCTTATGTCCCAGTGATCTGAGATGCCACCTTGGCCATGCACCAAATCTTCACATGTACTTGGATACATTTCTGGACTTTCTATTGTGTTCCATTGGTCTGTCTGGCTGTGCGTTTCCAGGTACACCATTTTTATTACAGAGGCTTTAAAACATTAAAAAAAAATTTTTTTTAGAGGCCGGGCGTGGTGGCTCACGCCTGTAATCCCAGCAATTTGGGAGGCCGAGGCGGGGTGGATCACGAGGTCAGGAGTTCAAGACCAGCCTGGCCAAAATGATGAAACCCCATCTCTACTAAAAACTACAAAAATTAGCTGGGTGCAGTGGCATGCGTCTATAATCCCAGCTACTTGGGAGGCTGAGGAAGGAGAATTGCTTGAACCTGGGTGGCAGAGGTTGCAGTGAGCCGAAATCGCACCACGGCACTCCAGCTTGGGCGACAGAGTGAGACTCCATCTCAAAAAAATAAATAAACAAATAAAATTAGAGACATGGTCTCACTCCGTCCCCCAAGCTGAGTGCAGTGGTGTGATCATAGCTCACTGCAGCCTCAGATTCCTTGGTTTAAGCAAGCCTTCCACCTCAGCTTCTGGAATAGCTGAGATTACCAGCGCACACCACCACACTTAGCTAACTTTTAACTTTTTATTTTTGTAGAGATAGAGTATCGCTATGTTGCTCAGGTTGGTCTGAAACTCCTGGGCTCAAGCAATCCTCCCATCACAGCATCTCAACGTGCTGGGGTTACAAGCATGAGCCACTGTGCCTTTCCAATGACAGAAGATTTATGGTATGTTTTAATGTCTGGTAGGGCTTACCTCCACTCCACTGCCCTTTTTTTTAAAAAAAAGAAATTCTGCTATTTTTGCTTGTTTATTATTTCATATCAACTCCAGAATCAACTTGTTTAACTCCAGAAAAAAACACCTACCCTCAGTATTTTTGTGACGATCATGTTAAATGGATATATTTACCTGGGCCAATTGGACTGTTTGTGGTATTGAGTCATCCTATCCAAGAACAAGGGGTGTTTTCTTCTCATGTTTATAACTCACACCTTCATTGCACACAGAAGGAGGCTCTCTTTGGGGCACAGGCCCTCCGATGGGTTGAAGTATGCCCCCAAAAAACATATGTTCAAGTCCTAATGCCCAGCACCTTGATCTCAGACTTTCAGGCTCCAGAACCACGAGATGATACATTTTTATTTAAGCTGCTCAGTCTGTGGCACTTTGTTGCGGAAGCCCTAGCAAACTAATTCAGGCCCCCCGGAGGATCTCCTGGGGAAGAACTGAGCAGCCCAGCAACAGCTTGAGGATATCCAGAAACACTTGTGTGCTCTCCTGTCCCTGATCCTGGGCAGGCTCACATAGGCCTGTTTCTTGCCTGCCATGAAGCTAGGTAAGCGGATCAATGAATGCATCGCAGTGCTGGAGGTGTGACTTCACTCTCAATGGGTGGCCAAACCCACTGAGGTCAAGGCCAGTGAATAAACCATTTGTCCAATGCCGCTCAGACAGTCAGGCAGGGCCAGGCAGAAAGCCTGAGTTTGGGGCATATTTCTTTTTCTCTTTCCTTTGGAATCTAGAAGCAGCCCCCTGTAAATTATTATTCCAAGAAACAAACAGCAAAATTGTGCAGCACGCCACCCTCATACCATGCCTGCTATGTGCTGTGAAAAGATAAGAACAAAAAACTTAGAAAGCGGAGAGTCAGAGCCCTTGCTGTGTGTCTTTGGACAAGTTAGTTCACCTCTCTGGTCCTCAGTTTCCCCATTTCTTCACATGGAGATAGTAAGGGTACCCATTTCCCAGGGTTAATGTCATGATCACACCAGGAAATGAATATAAAGCACCTAGCAAGTACTGTGTCTTAGTAGAGATTGGCAATTATTAATAAGCACTGCCCCCACGCTACTTACAAAGGCAAAATTGGGATGAACAATTTCTGCATCTTCAGCTATGATTCTGAACATAGTGCCAATAACTTTTCCTCCTCCTTTTCCCAGAGATGAGTTTGGGACAGACAAACTGTGTTCACATTTGCTTCCAACAACATTAGTTACTAAGTGTTTTCTCATTATGAAAATGAAATTATGTCTCAATTCATATTCTGTTTTAAAAAAAGAAAAAAAGAATCAACAGAAAGCTGTCACTTCTCACCGCAGCATCAGTTCCCCCAGTGGCGGGCGCGGCTTGGGGCCATTGTTGGCAGCTGCATCCTTGCTTCAGGGATGAGGCTTGTGTGAGTCATGGAGGCCCTGCTGTTCCTGGTCCCTTTCCTGGGCTCCTGGGCTCGTCTTCATTTATTTGTTCAACAAGCCTTGCTTTGAGATTTGTACTGGGGACCAAGAGAGACAAGAAACCATGCCCTTGCTTCCAAGCTAGTGGGAGAGAGAGAAATGATCACCGACAGGCCAGTTGCAGTGGCTCACGCCTGTAACCCCAGCACGTTGGGAGCCAAGGCAGGTAGATCATGAGGTCAGGAGTTTGAGACCAGCCTGACCAACATGGTGAAACCCTGTCTCTAATAAAAATACAAAGATGAGCCGGGCGTGGTGGCGGGCGCCTGTAGTCCCAGCTACTCAGGAGGCTAAGGTAGCAGAATTGCTTGAACCCTGGAGGTGGAGGTTGCAGTGAGCTGAGATCGCGCCACTGCACTCCAGCCTGGGCGACAGAGCGAGACTCCATTTCAAAAAAAAAAAAAAGAAAGAAAAAAGAAAATGAACGACAAAGTGGTCTTTAGGGGTTACTACTATTCTTATTTTACAGGGAGGTGAGGCTTCCAGGGGGAAAGTGGTAGGTAACTGAGGCCCACCTCTCAAAGGCATTTCCTCCAGGTATTTCTATCCTACATCAGCCTTTACATCTCCAAGTAGACATCCTCTCCTCTGGGCATCTTTCCTGGGTACCCAGTTTCTATCCTGGCACTTAACAAGTCTGTCCCACCACTGGAACGGCTGTTGACTGAATGACTGCAGCACTCAATTATTTTCCATCTTCAACCTTTTACACTTCACTGCATCTACTGGCTCTAACATGTCATCAGTTCTCAGGCCCTTTCATTAATTTATGCACCATTAAGAAAGGAATATGCTGTCAATTAATGATGACATGCTTCCAATTGTTACGTCCTGAGAAATGCTAAAATATGAAAACTGTGCCTTCAACACAATGAATTATATGATGAAAGCAATTACTGCTTTTAAAAACATCCGAGGGGAAGAAGATTTTATAAATATCTATATAAAAATAATAACAAAGTTTTCTAAACACTTACTCTGTGCCAGGCATTGTTCTAAAGTACTTTTCATCCATGAGCTCCTATCGGGGTTGGCAAACTTTTCCTGTAAAGGGATAAGGGTAAATATTTGAGGCTTTGTGAGCCATACTGTCTCTGTCACAATATACACCTCCCATTGTAGTGTGAAAGCAGCCACAGATACCACGTAAAGGAATGGGTGTGGCTGTGTTCCAATAAAACTTCATTTATGGACACTGAAGTTTGAATTTTATATGACATTCACATGTCATAAAATATGATTCTTCTTTTGATTTTTTCCCCCCAACCATTTAAAACATAAAAACCAGTCTTAGTTTGTGGTTTGTACAAAAAGAGGTAGCGAGCTAGGTTTGGCTTACAGGCTATAGTTTGCCAATCACTGTCTTATATAACCTTCCTATCAATCCTACAAGATCGATACGATTATTATTCCCTCTTTAAAGATGAGAAAACTGAGTCTCACAGAGCTAATGTAACGTGCCCAAATACACACAGCTGGTGAGTAAGCAAGCTGGGATTCTAATTCAGGAGGTCTAACTCTGTAACTTGGTTTTAAGGACAATGCTGTTACCTTCATATGTTGCCTTCTAATCTTACCTTTTATTCTTTGTTACAAAAGTTACACATTTAAGTTTAAAAAGTTCAAATCACTCAGAGTCATAAGGAAGAAAATGAGGCCGGGCGCGGTGGCTCAAGCCTGTAATCCCAGCACTTTGGGAGGCCGAGACGGGCGGATCACGAGGTCAGGAGATCGAGACCATCCTGGCTAACACGGTGAAACCCCGTCTCTATTAAGAAATACAAAAAAAAAACTAGCCGGGCGAGGTGGCGGGCACCTGTAGTCCCAGCTACTCGGGAGGCTGAGGCCGGAGAATGGCGTGAACCCGGGAGGCAGAGCTTGCAGTGAGCTGAGATCCAGCCACTGCACTCCAGCCTGGGTGACAGAGCGAGACTCCGCCTCAAAAAAAAAAAAAAAAAAAGAAAATGAGAGGAACTCCACCCTCCACAGATAAACACTGTTAAGGGTTTGGACACACAGCTCACACAATGCTGACTGGTTAGAATGTTCTGAACACTGTGTGACTTTGGACAGATTGCCTAACCTCTCTGGGCCCTTGTCTCTCAAATGAGGAGGTTAGACAGGATGACACAGTTCTGTGGGCCCTGCCAGGTCTGAGCATGGAGATCTGTTTGTAAGGATTGTGCAATGACAGCTAGCTCTGTCCCAACTGCCTGGGTGTAGAGGGTGATGTCAGCCCTTTGCCAGTCCCTCAAGGTAGGCCCGAGCGGCTACAGAGTCTCTTGAGCAGGGGCATGAGGGCCTGAGTTGGGAGTCTTAGGAGGCTCCAGGCTCCCTGCTGGGCTGACACCAGGGACCACTCTGTCCAGTGAGAAGAGCTCCAGGAAGCTGGGAGGCAGAGGCTCCAGGCAGTGCTGCCGGACATGGGGCTGGCAGACTGGCAGACGCGGAGGCCTCAACAGAGCCAGGCCCAGCTCCCTCTCTCAAGTCAGACAGGCGCTGGGTTTGGATCTGCGTCTGATGATTATCAGCTTTATGACCTCAGGCATGTGACCTTTGGCATGTCTCCTCTCTGAGCCTCTTTTCTTGCCTATAAAATGGGGACAACAAGCACCTCACAGGATCACTGCCAGATTCATGGAAAGATACCTGTAATGCACCTGGCCCAGAGGTGAGGCCCAATAAGTGTCAATGACCACCCTCCACCCTTCTAACACTTTTTTTTTTTTTTTTTTTTTTTTTGAGACGGAGTCTCGCTCTGTCGCCCAGGCTGGAGTGCAGTGGCCGGATCTCAGCTCACTGCAAGCTCTGCCTCCCGGGTTTACGCCATTCTCCTGCCTCAGCCTCCCTAGTAGCTGGGACTACAGGTGCCCGCCACCTCACCCGGCTAGTTTTTTGCATTTTTTAGTAGAGACAGGGTTTCACCGGTTTAGCCAGGATGGGCACTTTTCAACAGTACCCTTTGAAACAATTCTACCGTTTCCCAAATTGTGAACCTACTATGTGCCAGGCACCACATCAAAGGTAGTAGGCTGGGGAGTGCAATGCTGAGAAAAAGACACCCCTTGTCTTCAAGCTGACAAGCGCACACCCTGTGGGGAGTACGACAAAGATGTAGGTGACTCGCACACAATGAGAATACATGGACAATGTCCTCCAGGCCAAGAAGAGGGAGCAGTTGGAGGAACCTAAGGAGTCTTCACTTGGAAAGCCCAGAGGGGCCACTGTCTGGCAGGGGGTGGGGGAGGAATGTGAGCAAAGATGTGGCAGAGGACAAGAACATTCCAGGAACACAGGCCCACAGAATTTTCCTGGAGCACAAGAGAGAAAGAAAAGAGAGTGGGAAGCTGAGCCATATAGATGGCGAGGCTCAGTAGCAGTGCGTTTTGGATTTGCTAAGAAATGGGGAGTTGTAGGATATTGAGGGGAGGAACCCCATACAGCACAGGGGAGACAGGAAAAAGGCCGTGGGTTTTCAAAGAGGGAACATGAATGTGGGACCCTGCTCCCCCTCTTGAGAACACCCCCTTTGGGTGTCATCCATATCAAGTTCTTACACACTGTTTCACTTGGTCCTAAATGGATGTTATTCCCAGTTTACAAATGGGGAAACAGACACTCAGAAATGGTCAGCTGCTTGCCCAAGGTCACCGAGCAGACAGTGAGCGGGGACCTCTTTCTGACTGTCATTGGGGGAGCTCCACTCTTCTCAAACTGTGATCCCAAGAGAGATCCAAAGTCGCCTTTGAGAGCAGGATTAGGACAGGGACTATGAGCTAGGGCCAACCCTGGCTACACCCAGTCTCCCCAAAGTCCTTGGAGGTGTGTGTTATTATTATTCTCTCCATCATGGGAAGGAGGGGGTGGAGCTCAGCACCATGGGAGGACTTACTCAAGGCCACACATTAAAGGTAGGGAATCCCGGCCAGCTTTTGGGGAAGTATGGAACTCTGAACCCTTCTTCCCGCTACTCCACACTGCCTCCAGGTTTATTCCTAAGCAGGACTAGGTAGAACTGGGAACAGCCCAGGTCAGAAAGGCCCAATTCTCTCCCCTGAGTCAACATCCACTGATTTATCTGCTTCATTCCCTCTGGTGGCCAGGCCCACAAGGCCAGTCCCTCACTCCTGTGGTTACAGACACCAGATGATGCTGGGCTCTCTTTGGCTCCATCCTCAGTCAGAAGCAGCACCTCCACTGCCTGGATTGGGGGCCTAGGTGGCCACACGTTTACCACTTGCCTCTAGGCAGGTGACCCACCGTGAGTGCTGTGTGGTAGAGGGTCTTAAAGAGGAGCTCTCCCTGAGTCGGGCCCCTGTCCACTGATGTCTCTCATAAGCAGATGGCTTGCAGTGACCTTCTCCCTGGTTCTGAGGCAAGTCTCTGAAAGGCACAGGGACAGAACCATTCTGCTGGGAAGGGGAAACCCTAGAGATACAGTGAATCATAAAGAGCAGGGGTGGGGTAGGGCCTGGGTTCCCTAACCCCCCCATCTCTCACTTGGGCCTCAAACCATCTACAAAGTGGGCCAGTGTAGACCCACGGTACAGATGTGGGCTTGGAGGCTCAGTAGGGGTCGAGACTCACCTCTGACCATCCAGCAGCAAAATGACAGGGTTCAAGTCTACTTTTATACTCTTTCCAGCAAGGGAGGAGAGAGAAAAGCAGGAGAGGCCAGAAGATACCTGGCTCTAGGGCCAGACTGTGCCACTACTACCGTGATAATGGCACTAAAGAGAATCTTGCTCTGTCACCAGGCTAGAGTGCCATAGTGTGATCTTGGCTCACTGCAACCTCCGCCTCCTGGGCTTCAGGCGATTCTCCTGCCTCAGCCTCCCGAGTAACTGGGATTACAGGCGTCCACCACTACGCCCAGATAATTTTTGCACGTTTAGCAGAGACGGGGTTTCACCGTGTTAGCCAGGATGGTCTCGATCTCCTGAACTCGTGATCCGCCTGCCTCAGCCTCCCAAAGTGCTGGGATTACAGGTGTGAGCCACAGCACCCAGCCCTTAAAAGAGTTTTCTTGTTGAAAAATTTCGGTAGGGGAAGGTATAATGAATTCTCTTGGCGAGAGAAAAAAAAAATGGGACAAATCAAGTCGGTATGCGGTGAAAAGTCAGCAGCTGTAACATTCTATGATTCAACGCAAAAAGTATGTTGAGTTCTTCAGCTGAATAAGTAGTATAAACAAATAATTTCTTTTTCTTCTATCTCTCCATACAGGGAGGGTGTTGCTCTTATCTGAGGACCTCTTTGCTGTCCTCGACCAATGTTCAAATGAAGGTAGAAAACGCCCTTTTAAAAAAAAGCACTCCATTCCCTGAACTTTTCTAGAAGAATCCAGGCAGAACGTTTGCGCAGGCGAAAACACGCAAGCTAAGCGAGGCAAATGCAGAAGTTGCCTCTGGTGATACAGCTCGCACAACGACGACAGAGGGTGGCCAGTGAAATCCCCTCCCCCAGGAGGGGAGGAAACCGCAGAATGTTCCTGACTCGGCACCCGGGCGGGTGGCGCAATGTTTATGTTTGTGTACCTAGCGCGTCGCGTCGCTGCAGCAGGCTGTGCTGTCCAGGGGGCCGTCACTGGGACTCAGGGCACGGATATCGCTGGGCGTTGGGGGCGGGGGGTCTTCCCAAGCGTTGCGATCCATGTCCTGGCAATCCGCCCAGAACGGCCCGGGATTGGATTTTGCCTTCAGCCTATAACGGAAGCGACGACAGGGAGCGCGGGTTGGGGCCGGCTTCTGTTCCGGGTTGGAGCCCCCCAGCCCAGCGCTTAGTGGGCGCTCACTCAGTATACTGCCTATTTGTGTAATAAAGGGATGGAGAAGCTCGGTCTGGAGCCAAGGTGACAGAAACGTGTCGGCCGGCCCCTGGGGGGCGCCGTCGAGTCGCGCTGCGGGTCGCCCCTCACCCCTCCAAACGCCAAACCCGGGAATCCGCCGCGGGGCCTTGCGACCCCCGACCGGGATTTCAGCCCCTTGACCTGCCTTCCTTGGCTCCAAGTCTTCCGGGGGCCACAGACTAGGAAGAGCATTATTTCCCGCTGGGGGTTTGCTCGCTTACACTTTCATGGCAAATGTAGATATTTTAAAGCCACCTTAAAGAAAGTCGGGGAAACAGGAAAGCATTGCCCTGAACCTCTCCGCCCCAACTCGCTCGAGTCGTTCTTGGTAGGAACGACTTTTCTATCGGCAGAACTGTTCATTTTTCTCCAAACTTCATCTTAGGCGCCTCTGTGCTGCCCCCCGCGCAGCCCCACCCCACACCCCAGTAGTGTGGTTCTGGGCAAGTCAGTAGCTTCGCTTGGGGAACCTCAGTTTTCCCGCCTGTTAGTGATGAGGAAATGAGAGAAAGGGGCACAAGAGTATGCAAAAGCGCAGGAAGCCCCTTTCGGCTCAGGTCGAAGGCCGAGGGGCACGGGGAAGGGGACTCGGGGAGGGAGAGACGGAGGAGCGGCGAGGCCAAGGCAGGTGGCACGTCGCCCATTCTCCCGGCCGCTCGCATCCCAGAGGTCAGCCTCAGCTGGCAGCGAGCCCTCCGCCTCCCCGCTGGGCCCGGAGCGCGGCGCGGGCCCAGTCCCTGGGGACGCGCCAAGAGCAGGCCGGACGGCAGGGCGGGGGCCGGGCCGCGAGCCAGCGCGCAGCGAGCGCACCCAGCTCCGAGGCTGATGACGTCTTCCCCTCTAGCTCGGCGGCGCCGGGCCGGGCAGGGCGGGTGACGTCACCGCCCCGTCACGTGATCACCATTCAAACAAACACCCTCCTCCCCCTGCGCGCGGGTCAGGCCCGCCCCGTCGCCCAGAGGCCGCATATAAACGAGCTCCCCGGTTAGGGCTCGCTGCGAAGGACATTCGGGCTGTGTGTGCGACGTGGTTCGAAGGGGCAGTCGGGGCAACCGCGAAGAAGCCGAGGAGCCCAGAGCCCCGCGTGACGCTCCTCTCTCAGTCCAAAAGCAGCTTTTGGTTCGGCGCAGAGCGACCCGGGGGTCTAGCTTTTCCTCGAAAGGCGCCGCCCTGCCCTTGGCCCCGAGGACAAAGAGCACCGCAGGGCTGATCACGCTGGGGGCGCTGAGGCCGGCCATGGTCATGGAAGTGGGCACCCTGGACGCTGGAGGCCTGCGGGCGCTGCTGAGGGAGCGCGCGGCGCAATGCCTGCTGCTGGACTGCCGCTCCTTCTTCGCCTTCAACGCCGGCCACATCGCCGGCTCTGTCAACGTGCGCTTCAGCACCATCGTGCGGCGCCGGGCCAAGGGCGCCATGGGCCTGGAGCACATCGTGCCCAACGCCGAGCTGCGCGGCCGCCTGCTGGCCGGCGCCTACCACGCCGTGGTGTTGCTGGACGAGCGCAGCGCCGCCCTGGACGGCGCCAAGCGCGACGGCACCCTGACTCTGGCGGCCGGTGCGCTCTGCCGCGAGGCGCGCGCCGCGCAAGTCTTCTTCCTCAAAGGTACGCCCTCGGGGAAGCTCGGGGCGGGCCGCACACCCCTGAGATTTTGCCCGGTACCCTCGGCTCTTGGCTCCCGGGGGGTCGCCCCACCTGCAGCGCGTGGGCGCTGGAGTACATTTATCTCTGGAACTTGTCATTGGCTTTGTTTGGCTCTGGGAACAAAGACTTGCCTGGGCCTTTCCGCTGTAAACTTCCAGCCCTTGGTGGGTGGGGGAGTCGTATGAAGGTGCCCTGTCCCGGCGTCACTAATGAGGAAAAAAAAATGTCTTTGTATTCCCAGGAGGATACGAGGCGTTTTCGGCTTCCTGCCCGGAGCTGTGCAGCAAACAGTCGACCCCCATGGGGCTCAGCCTTCCCCTGAGTACTAGCGTCCCTGACAGCGCGGAATCTGGGTGCAGTTCCTGCAGTACCCCACTCTACGATCAGGTTAGTAGGTGTCCCTGCCACAGGGGAGAAGTAAGAACTGGCAAAGGCACGGAGGAGTAGTGCCAGGGAGAATATAGAAAGTGACCTGCAGCATTATTTATAACGGAGGGGACACAGGGATATGATTGTAGGCTCTACAGAAATGAATTTGCTGGTCCTGCCCAGGCAAATGGGCTTAGTTCCCTATTTATTTATCCTCCAGCAACAGAACTGAGTTCACTCGCTATCTGAAATTGACTTTTCCAGCAGAAAGTTTTTGTGGGTGTGGGCACTGGCCTTGGCTTTGAGCGAGCTTGATGAATGTTGGATATTTCTGGATTTCAGGGTGGCCCGGTGGAAATCCTGCCCTTTCTGTACCTGGGCAGTGCCTATCACGCTTCCCGCAAGGACATGCTGGATGCCTTGGGCATCACTGCCTTGATCAACGTCTCAGCCAATTGTCCCAACCATTTTGAGGGTCACTACCAATACAAGAGCATCCCTGTGGAGGACAACCACAAGGCAGACATCAGCTCCTGGTTCAACGAGGCCATTGACTTCATAGGTAAATGGAATGGATGCCTGGGGCTTTTCTGCCTCTCTCTTCTCATTTTAGCCCCTAAGCCCAACCTCTGTGGCAAGAGCTTGAAGTCTTCTGAGCCTTCTTCCAGACATTCAGTATCAGTCTGGTGTGGGCAGCATTCCTGCAAAATGTGGATTTGATTCAATGTCCCACTTTACAGATTTGCAAACTGGGGCTCACAAAGTTGAATTGACTGGTGTGAGATCTATCTGCTGAGTGGAAATCCCCAGTCTGAGTTTAAATCCTGTGCCATCCTTTGCGCAGTGCCCAAGTTGCTTCCATGAACAGTAGCCATGTGATGGCATGTGGTGATGTTGACCATTTCTAGACGAGACACACATGACCTTTCTCAGATACACTGTACCTGGGCTTGGGGTGGTTCTCCTGAGCTCTCCAGTAACCAGCCGCTCCTTTTGTTTTCTAGACTCCATCAAGAATGCTGGAGGAAGGGTGTTTGTCCACTGCCAGGCAGGCATTTCCCGGTCAGCTACTATCTGCCTTGCTTACCTCATGAGGACTAACCGAGTCAAGCTAGACGAGGCCTTTGAGTTTGTGAAGCAGAGGCGAAGCATCATCTCCCCCAACTTCAGCTTCATGGGCCAGCTGCTGCAGTTTGAGTCCCAGGTGCTGGCCCCACACTGCTCGGCAGAGGCTGGGAGCCCCGCCATGGCTGTGCTCGACCGAGGCACCTCCACCACCACTGTGTTCAACTTCCCCGTCTCCATCCCTGTCCACTCCACGAACAGTGCGCTGAGCTACCTTCAGAGTCCCATCACGACCTCTCCCAGCTGCTGAAAGGCTGTGGGAGGTGAGGCTCTTCACCTGGGACTCCAGGCTCCTTGAGAGGAGAAATGCAGTAACTCTGGGAGGGGCTCGAGAGGGCTGGTCTTTATTTATTTAACTTCACCCGAGTTCCACTGGGTTCCTAAGCAGTCGTTATGATGACTTAGCGTCAAGACATCTGCTGAACTCAGCACATTCGGGACCAATATGTAGTGGGTACATCAAGTCCCTCTGACAAAATGGGGCAGAAGAGAAAGGACTCAGTGTGTGAGCCAGTTTCTTTTTGCTCGCTCCTGTTTTTTGTAGAATCTCTTCATGCTTGACATACCTACCAGTATTATCATTCCCGACGACACATCTACATATGAGAATATACCTTATTTATTTTTGTGGAGGTGTCTGCCTCCACAAATGTCATTGTCTACTCCTAGAAGAACCAAATACCTCAATTTTTGTTTTTGAGTACTGTACTATCCTGTAAATATATCGTAAGCAGGTTTGTTTTCAGCACTGATGGAAAATACCAGTGTTGGGGTTTTTTTTTAGTTGCCAACAGTTGTATGTTTGCTGATTATTTATGACCTGAAATAATATATTTCTTCTTCTAAGAAGACATTTTGTTACATAAGGATAACTTTTTTATACAATGGAATAAATTATGGCATTTCTATTGAAATTTCAATGCTTTTATTTCTTTGGCAACCACACCCAGTCCCTCTCCCACTAGTGAACTAGGGAAGAATTTCGACAAGGGCCTGCAGAATGTGTTGAGATCTGATCCCTGTGGTGGCCCATTGGTCCCATGAAATGGCTGGGTTGCAAGGGAGGAAGACAAGTGAGTATCATGGAACACCAGATGCTACAACTGAACTCTTAGTATTGGATCAGTGTGTCTGCCCATGCCCATTTTAGCAGCTCTGTAACCTACTATGTCACCCAGGATGCTAAGGTGTCCCCAGAGCTAAAGCTAGGAGGAAATCGCCACTTGCCTGGATTACCTTTTTCATTTAATACCCTCCTCAGGTTAATATAAAAAGTCGCCTGACCGTCTCTGAGCTGTGCTGGAATTATGAGACAAAAGTTTTTCCAAACACATGATATAAGGCAGTGTGTGCTACCTGCCCCCGGAGAAACTCAGCAAGGCCCTTTGCAGATGAGATGCTGAGACCCAGCATGGCTAAGTGGCAGAAACAGGGGAATTGGAATCTATATCTGTTTCGGACTTTCATTTGCCCATCTCATGGCACTCTTTTTGCTTTTTTTTTTTTTTTTTTTTTTTTAGACAGAGTCTCTGTTGCCCAGGCTGGAGTGCAATGGCATGAGCTCGGCTGACTGCAACATCTGCCCCCCAGGTTCAAGCCATTCTCCTGCCTCAGCTTCCTAAGGAGCTGGGATTACAGGTGCACGTCACCATGCCCGGCTAATTTTTGTGTTTTTAGTAGAGACGGGGTTTCACCATGTTGGTCAGGCTGGTCTTGAACTCCTGACCTATCTTTTTGCTTTTAAAAAGGCTTTTGTTATTGTGAAAATAATACATTGAATGGCAAAAAAAAAAAAAAAAAAAAAAAAAAATTCAAGCACTATAAGCAAATACCATGCAAATACATCACCTGCAACAGCCTGTTCCCAACCTGACCATTGCTAACATTGCGGAGGACATTCACGCTGGTGTTTCTGCATATAGACATGGCATTTTTGCTGGTTGTCTCCTTCAGGTCACCTGCTGTTCTGATTTCATAATTTTATTGAAGATAAGCAATTAAACCTAACTTGATCTAGGATAATACTCTGAATTTGTACTCCTTTGCCAAGCAGGCAAAAAACAGAAAAGATGTAATTGCTAACAACCTGTAATCCAGTCTACAATGTTGCGTTAAGAAACTGTGAAGTTCTTGGATTACTGGCCCCTTAGCGCCCCACTCCACTCTGTTTCTGGACAAAGTGCTATGGGAAGCAGAAAAGGAAATACCCCATTTGTCTTATCCAGGAGCACCCTGTGCTATGGGTCTGGTCCTGTCCTGTTGTTCAAGGTCTTTACACAGAATCAGTGTCCTTGACTTTGCCCCTCTGGCTCACTGTCTGCCACTTGACTCCCAGGGTCTGAAAGATCCCTGTGTTCTAAGTTTTAAGAACTTACCCTGGGCTGGCAAGCTCATTTCCTCAGCTGGGTTTCCGATTACAAGTATATTCATGCCTATCAAAACAAATCGTACCCAATGTTTTTATCAAAGCCTAGAAATTTACTATTGTAAATATCTCTCTCCGTGGAAATGTACCAGCGACATTGAGTCTGTGACAGATGCCATGGCTGACTTCCCCGTGGGTTAGGGCCTTCACTTTTTGCTTGGCAGGCACTGGCTGAACCAAAATTAATCTCCAGTGTGATCCACGCAGTGGAAAAATACAGCGGCTGCCTAAGGGAGCTGCCAGTGAAAACAAGTCACTCACTTCTCCCAGCTCAAGCCACTCTGCCTCATGCCAGCCCTGAGAGCCAGGGATGATAACCCCCGATCCCCATGTACTGGAGTCACTGTGTTCAGCCCCTCCAGAGAATGTCATATTTGGCCTCAGACTGCTTTCCTTGGGGAAAAAAAAATGCCTCCTAATGAAAAGAAAGATACTTAAAGTCTATTAACGTGTTTGTTTCCCAGGAAGAGATTGAAATAAGACTTTTAATACTGATAATGTGGCAGTGATGGTTGCCAGTTTTCGAGTGAGCACTGTGTGCCAGGTACTGCTAAGGTTAAGTAGCCTTTGACAGCAATACCCATTTTACAGAGGACAAAGCTGAGGCTCACTTGTGAGAAAGACATGGGCCAATGAATGTAAAGTGCCTGGCACACAATGGGCCATGGAGAAATGTTTCCATCCCCTTGTCTCTGTCCTAATGACTTCTGGCAGTTCTCCTGGTTCAGTTTTCCCACCCTGTAAAATGACCAGTTTGCACTGGATCTCAGTACTGCTCTTCCCATCTCTCTAATTCTGGGATGTAGAAAATGCATCAATGCATACTTTATGCTTTTCTGTGGTTTCCAGGCACCCATTATTTCATTATAATACCTCCAACCCCCCAAACCCCCCCACCCGCCACCTCCACCGCATCCTCTCCTTTCCTCGGAATTTTGCAAATCGTAGCTAATTTGCTTTGGACTTGCAGCCTCTGGCGTTCCTTTCCCTCCCTCCCCTGGCCCCGTCGGAGGATGACATCATTGACATCATTGTGTGTACACCTTTAAGATTATATAAATCTGTGATCCTACAGTGGCCTCCATCCCCATGGTAACGCGGAGGAGTTTCCCTTTTGTGAGGAAAGCTGTCATGTCACTTCCTGCTGCTGACAAATCAGTTTAGGAGATTAAAATAAAGGGGGGCGGGGTGCCTCTGAGAAGTGCTGGCTGCGGTGGTTTCTGGTTGCCATACACAGAGGCAAACAATGCTGCTGCGGCCCCGCCCCGCGCCCGCCGGGTGGATCCAGGTCACCCTGGGCTGTTTTTCTCTGCAGGTTGCTTTCTGGAGAGCAGGTGGGAGGGCTGCTCATCTCTTTTCCGGAGCTCTGCGGGGCGAGCCTGTTTGAGAACAGCCTGTAGGTGCAGACCGGCAGCCCTGCTCCCCTCTGACGGCCGAGGAGGTGTCTTCCATCCTGTGGAGAACAAAGGGTGCGCTCTCCGTGCTAGCGCCACAGTGGATTAAACGGTGCTCTGCCAAGGAAGATAACGTTATAGCCACCTTTTCCTTGACTGTGGCTTTTAAAGCTAGGCAGGAGACCCACACATTCATTCATTCATTCATTCATTCATTCATTCATTCATTCATGTGTTCAACAAATATTGATAAATATAGTCTCAGGGGATACTTTGGTGTAAGACAAAATTCCTACTCATAAGTAGCTAAAATTACTTTTACTATTTTCGCTAAACAGCAAAAGTAATTTTACTTTGTCACTTGCCATCTCACGGCAATATATATGGTGGGGGGGTATATAAATAAGATAATCACAAAATAAGGATGAAGGCTATGAAGGTAGGATAAACTAAGACCTGAATTATATAACCCAGTTGCCCATTTGAGAGGTGAACTGGGAAGAGGGCTCCAAGGACAGGAGAGCAGCGAAGACCTGAGGTATGTTTGTGGACTGGTGGATATAGTATGTGATTTGGAGTTGACTAGACCTGCGTTCAAGTCTTGACTCTGCCACCTGTTAGTGGTGTGTAAGCTATCAAACTTTTTTTTTTTTTTTTTTTTTTTTTGAGATGGAGTCTCGCTCTGCCACTAGGCTGGAGTGCAGTGGTGGGATCTCAGCTCACTGCAACCTCCGACTCCCTGGTTCAAGTGATTCTCCTGCCTCAGCCTCCTGAGTAGCTGGGATTATAAGCACGCGCCACCACGCCCAGCTAATTTTTGTATTTTTAGTAGAGACAGGGTTTCACCAGGTTGGCCAGGATGGTCTCAATCTCCTGACCTCGTGATCCACCCCGCCTCGGCCTCCCAAAGTGCTGGGATTACAGGCATGAACCAAGGCGCCCGGCCTGCTATCAAACTCTTTAACCTCAGTTTTCCCAATCTGTAATATGGCCCAGTAATATCGTTCTCTTGTGACTCAGCTGCTCCGCATTCTGTCCCTCAAGCAGGAGCGCACCCCTGTACCTCCGGCCCGAGTGTCTGGCAAAGGAAAACAAAAGTGGGCTGCCTCGCCAAAGTCACACCCTGGGCCCGCGTCATACAATACTTTTCTCTGGGCCATCAGAGCTTTGGAGAAGTGGCCTCTGTTCTGAGCCCATCTAGCCCTGCCCCACTAACCTGGGGCAAGCTGCTTCCCCTTTCGGGGCCTCAGTTCCCTCATGTGTAAGAAGCACCTGCAGTGAACCTCATCTATTCTCCTCTCCCACCCTTCTGCCAGTGCTAAGTCCCTTCCATACCCAAGCTTGGGAGGGTCCTGGAATCCCCAGGGTTCCTGAAGGCTGGTTCAGGGAGACAAAGTGGGGAGGAAATAGACACTTTCTGGGAAGAGGTAGTGAGGGGTCCTGGACCTTCAGAAGGTCGGTTGGTGTTACGGAGATGGGACTGGTTCTTGCAGGAATGGGTTCCCTACAAGGGCCTGTGGGGGCATCGCATACTTCTGACCCCTGGGCCCTCCTTCCTTCCCAGCCTGCACAGCCCTCTGCAGTGGAGCACACTGCAAAGATGGGATTTAAAAATTTCACCAAGATTGACACCATTCACTCATCCAATAAACATATTTTAAGTACCCATGGTTTGTAAAACACCCAGTAGATGTGAAAATCATACCACCAAAGAGGATTTTGAGATTCTATTCCAAACACCTGGGACAAAACTGATAGGTCCAACTAGTGTCTGTATGACTTTGAGTGGATTATTTCTCCTCTCAAACCCTCAGTTTTGACATCTCTAAAAAGGGAGTTAAAGTATTTGCTTCACGACCGGGTGCAGTGGCTCACACCTGTTAATCCCAGCACTTCGGGAGGCTGAGGCAGGCGGATCACCTGAGGTCAGGAGTTCGAGACCAGCCTGACCAACATGGTGAAACCCTGTCTCTACTAAAAATACAAAATTCGCCAGGCATGTTGATGCATGCTTGTAACCCTAGCTACTTGGGTGGCTGAGGCAGAAGAATTGATTAAACTTGGGAGGCAGAGGTTGCAGTGAGCTGAGATTGTGCCGTTGTACTCTAGCCTGGGCAACAAAAGCAAAACTCTGTCTCAAAAAAAAAAAAAAAAAAAAAATTTTTTTTGCTTCACATGGTATGAAATGTGAAATGAAATGGTATATATGAAATGTTTTGCACAGTACCTGACACATAGTTAACAATAAATGTTAGCTATTTTAACCGTCATTGTCATTATCATCATCATTATAAGGGAAATACGAAAAAAGGGAACAAACCCATATCTCTAGCCTAGACCTCTCCCCTAACTGCAGACTTGAATAGCCAATAGCTTCCTTGACATTTCCATTTGTTTGTCAAATAGACTCCCAAATTTGGCAATTCCAAAAACAAACCTTTGAGTCACCCAAAACCAGCTCTTTCTGCGGTCTTCCCACCTTTGTTAATAGAAACTTCATTCTTCCATTAGTTCAGGTCAAAAACTTTGGAGACATCCTTGACTCCTCCCTTTCCCTCATAACCTATGTTTAATTCAAAGGCAAGCTGAGGTCCACTTTCAAACACATCCATTTCCCAAATATATCACTTCTCATCACTTCCAAAACTACTTCTCTGAGCTAGGCATGGTGACTCATGCCTGTAACCCTAGCACTTTGGGAGGCTGTGGCAGGAGGATCACTTGACGCCAGGAGTTTGAGACCAAACCTACCTCTCTGGTCCAGCCACCATCATATCTTGCCTACAGTACTGAAGCTTCCAAGCTGGCTTCCTTGCCTCAGCACTGCCCCTCTATGTCTATTCTCAACCAGCAGGCAAAGCTCTCCTTTTAGTGTTGTGTTTAGGGCATTAGCTTCTGAGGACAAATTCTAGTTTCTGCTTCCCTACAAATGTTTTTATCTTCATTATTGAAGAAATTTCTTTTTTTTTTTTAGATGGAGTCTTGCCCTGTCACCCAGGCTGGAGTGCAGTGGCGGTGCGATCTTGGCTCACCGCAACCTCCACCTCCCTGGGTTCAAGCGATTCTCCTACCTCAGCCTCCTGAATAGCTGGAATTACAGGTGTCTGCCACCCTGCCCGGCTAATTTTTGTATTTTTAGTAGAGACAGGGTTTCACCATGTTGGCCAGGGTGGTCTCAAACTCCTGACCTCAGGAGATCCACCTGCCTTGGCCTCCCAAAGAGTTGGGATTACAGGCATGAGCCACCGTGCCCGGCCTCGTTATTGAAGAATTTTTCCTGGGTAAAGAATTCAAGTTTTGACCTTATTTAATAACTTCGAAGATACGGTCCACTGTCTTCTGACTTGTGACATCTGCTGAGAAGTCAGCTAACTGCCTTGTTGTCCCTCTGAGGGTGATCTGTCTTTTTTCTCTACTTTAGGAATTTCTCTTTGTTTTTGATTTTTAGCAGTTTTATTCATAATATGCCTATAGTTTTTTTTTTTCCTGTTTATATTACTTGTGATTCATGAGGTTTTTGAATCTGTGGTTTGATGCCTTTCATTTGCCTTGGATAATTTTCAGTTATTATTTCTCCATCTATATAATTTAGTTATTAAACAGAATTATTTTAATGTGTGTAACCAGTAACTATCTATATCCTTGTGTTTATTTCTGTTGCCTATTTTTTCTCTTGATTTTTGATTATGTTTCATTTTCTCATATTTTTGGTTGATTGTCAGGCATTGTATATGAAAAATTTTAGAGATTATTTGAAGCTTAAGATAATGTTATCTTCCATTTGTAGAAGGTGTCTAGGGGTGTTAGGAACCCCACATCACCTTCATCCAATCAGAGATTGAGATGGGTTGAGATGACTTAAAGCTGGGCTTTAGATCCTGTTATGACTGGTTCATTTTTAGTCCAAGGGTGTACCCCTTTGGAGTTTCAACTACAAGCTTGGTGGGTTTACCAGACCCTCCAGCCTGGATTTTTTTTTGGGTAATACTCCCAAAAGCATAGGGGAGTGCCAGGTTCCCCCTTGGTGTGCCCTGAGCTTTAACTTTCATCCCATTAGGCCCATGAGTCTTTTAAAAGCTCAACTCAACTTCTTAGCCTCTGATCCTTTTACTTTAGAATTGGCAGATACCCTTTGGGGAAAAGAGGCCCCAAGGGCTGTGTTCATCCTTCTGATCTTTCCCTCCCTCCCTCCCTTCCTTCCTTCCTTCCTTCCTTCCTTCCTTCCTTCCTTCCTTCCTTCCTTCCTTCCTTCC